>NC_134563.1:30493962-30804629 GCF_025594145.1 Primulina tabacum
CACCGTATCCACCACTCTTTAACCTTCTCTCCATTTCATCAACCATTTGGTAAATTTTCTGGTGCTCTTTGTGAGTTCTATCTCCAGCAACAAACTCATAAATTACACCAGCAAGCTCAATCATAGCACTACCAGGAACCTTTCTGATCCCCTTCTTCCCCATTGCTCTCCTGATGGTGCTTTTCTTTTCCCAAGCCATCGTTTTGGCATATAAATTGGAAAGTAGAATATAGGTGGACTCATGCACGGGCTGATTACTCATCAGCTCCTTGGCTATTCTTTCACCCAGATTCAGCTCACCATTTGCACGACTCGCAGCAATTAAGGTTCGCCATATTACAGGATTCGGATCAATGGGCATCTTACTTACAAATTCCACAGCTTCTTTCACCAATCCAACCCTGCTGAACAGGTCTACCATACATCCATAATGCTCAATCCTAGGTGTGATTCCAAATTCATTTACCATCGCATCAAAATATTGCTTTCCCTTGTCGACTAAACCAGAATGACTACAAGCAGATAGCAAACCGATGAATGTAACATCATCAGGCACCAACCCTGCTGCTTTCTTCATCTCCTCAAAAAAGGTAACTGCCTCCAGACCACGACCATGCGTCCCCATACCTGTAATTACGGATGTCCAAGAAACAATACTCCTCTTACTCGCACACATGTTCCTAAACAACCTCAATGCTTTATCAACATCACCACACTTTGCAAACATGTCGATTAATGCATTCCACAGTTCAGTGCTCTTCTCGACCTTCTCTTGATGTATGTAAGACTCGACCCATCTCCCAAGCTCAAGTGCACCCAAATCAGCGCAGGCAGACAGCACCATCACCATGGTAATCTCATCGGGCCTCACCCTGGCAATCTGCATTTTTCTAAACAGCTTGACGGCTTCATTTGGCACACCCCACCTCACATACCCACCAATCATCGCACTCCAAGGGACCGAGTCGCACTTGGACATTTCATCAAACAGCATCTCTGCCATATCAATCCCATTTTCACATCTGCAATACATATGAATTAAAGAGTTCAAAACATGGGCATCCATACTAAACCCAAGTTTGACAACTGACCCATGAACCGTTTTGCCCAAATCCAAGTCCGCGATTCCAGCACACGCCTTGAGAACAAATGGGTACGTGTAGTTGTTAGGCCCAACTCCGTAAAATAGCATTTCTCTGTAATAGCATATCGCAGTACGCTTAAAACTGTTCGTCTCTGCATAGGCTTTAATAACAGTGTTGAAAAGGAAGGAATCGTAGCAATGGGGTTCTGATTCTGGGGAGAAAATGAGCGATGAGGCATAGTCAATGACATTGAGGTGTGAGGAGATAGTAGTGAATTTTGTGAGGATTAACGGGTTACTTTGAAAACCGAGCTTTAGAAAGAAACTATGCAATTGACTGAGTTTGGAGAGAGAGTTACAGAGCTGAAGTAGAGTGAGGCAATCTTGCTCTGTTGCTCTCTTGTACATGCCAACTCGCTAAATTGATGAATCAAAATCATCTACAAAACTTGAAGAAACCCATGCCAATATTTTGCAACCTTTCAAAATATTTAACCTCAAGATTCATCCAAAAGCGGCTAATTTTCTCCGTTCAATCAAACCAGCAAATTGCACATCTCCTTTTAGAGCAAAAAGCAGCAAGCCAAGCTCTTCAAACTTTTAAATGGGCCTCCGAGATTCCAAACTTCACCTACACTACGTCCATATATCGAGCTTTGATCCACATGCTCTGCACCTTCTGTCAACTTGAGACTGTAGAGCTGCTGCTCGAAGAAATACCCAAGTCCATAAGTTCAGTCCCAGATGACGATATTTTCATCACAGTTGTCCGAGGTTATGGACGAGCTAGGTAAGTAACCAGAGTGCTTGACTTGCTTCCTAAGTTTGGAAAGACCCCATCTTTGAAATTGTCTAACTCAGTTCTTGATGTTGTAGCATATTGATATTGCAAGAGAATTCTATTCTATAGAAAGAAAATAATGGGCATCCCATTACACTTGTGAGATTTTGATGAAAGGTTTTTGCTTGACAAATAGAATTATTAAGGCTCATGGGATTTGTTCTTCCAAGAACTAAAAACATGCAATCTATAAATCCATATTAAAAAATATTGGTAGCTTGAACTAGTTGCAGGCAATAATTAAGGTATAGTATCTTTTCTTTTTAGTCTCCACTGCCACGGAAGTATTCAAAACGTTTCTTAAAATTGACCTTTTGTTGGAACGCATTAACATATATAGCAAGTGTTGATAATTTTGGTGTCAATTACAACTCTGCTACTTTTAAGAACTTGTTTTTTCTGGCATCTGCTCGTTGCTTTGTTTCTTTCTTATTTCGATTCCATTCTGGGGTCGGAAAGGGTAAGTTGCCTCCCCTTCTACTCCGCCTCCTAAAAAAGAAAGGATCCAATGCATCAAAATTCTGAAATGCTACCATTATATATTGCAGGAATCTATACAGAAAATTGTATTAAAAGAAAAAGAAAAAACGTGGACTTCCCTCGTTTCTGTGCTCTCATTAAACTTTATTTGTACAACAAAAACTACCATAACTCACCTTAATTTCCTAATTGGTAAAGCTCTCCCAAAGAGTTTCTCAACCTCAACAGCTTCCATTTTAAGCTCGCACAAAACATCCATCTCTTCTTTGCTCAGCTCCCTAAAAAAGTAGTTTTTATCCTTCAAAAGCTCATTAAATCCATCTGCCAGTCCCTGGAACAAGCTTATTTCAGTCTTGGCCACTTTCTCCACCTCAAATTCGAACTCTTCAACTTCTTTAACGATTATCTCCTCACCTTCCTCCACTGTCTTCTCTATTCTTTCAACAAGGGAGGTTCCGGCCCACAAGTGTTATCCGTCTTGACAAACTTGCTGAAATCACGGCCGATACTTTGGGCGCCTTTTCCACTTGAGGTACAATGCTTTCAGGCAGAACAGGACTTCGTGTGTATAGCACAGCACCTCCGTATCCATCCCAGGCATCATTTCTTCCTCGATAGTACACAAATATGTAATCATCTGGTTCATTAAGCACCTTGGATGAGAGAATATACCTGCTCAGATTCATTTCGGATACTAATCATTCAGTTACAATCCATGCAACATTTGCGAGTACAGTTTTCGAGAATGAAAAATCATAGTGCCAATTGGTTGGTCTTTTTGATTGGTTTAAACTCAAAAATATTGGATTACAGTTCTAAAGTATTTCATAATGTAATTTTATAACCACATTTGATTATACATTTAGAATGTTAATGTAAAATATAGAACATTTAGAGTTTGTAGTGACTACGTAAAAATGTGAAATAATCTTAGGATGTCTTCGGATAGAAGGATTTGAGGGGATTCGATTTTACCATCTGGTTCTAAATCCTAAATCTCAAATCCACTGTCTCCATTTGGCTCAAATTTAGAATGAAGGATTTGATTTCTCTTATGTTGTCCAAAATATATTTTTTACTAGATTAGTAGATTTATAAACACACTCTCCCACTTAGTCATCAAATCCTCCCACAAATCCAAATGTCTCCATCCAAACACAACTTTATCAATTGTTGGGAAAAAATAAAGGGAGAAACAAAGTGATTCTGTCATTATTGTATCCTGAATAACTGATTTAAAACGTAAAATCTATCTCTAGCAAAAACTTTTTGAGAAAAAAAAAAAAAACCTTACTTTCAAATTTTGTTTGACAATCAATCTCCACTCAAAAGCGAACCAAACACAGCTTATACAATCACACAATAAAAGCCAGATGAAACGTAATGGATTCGTGTTGAAGTAAAAGAGAGTTACCAATCATCTTGGTAGTGAAGAATGTCATAATTTCTCTCCAAAATTATGTTTTCACGTATATATAAACATGATAAATAATATACGGAAGCGGATCAGGAATTACCTCTGGCCATTGAATTTTTTTTTATTTCTCTGCTTTTACTCCGATTGATGTCTTCTAAGCACTTCACACACTCTATAGATGTTGTATAATTTTCTTATATGGTATGTGCTTAGGGACCTCAATCCCTGCTATTTATAGGCATCTCATACCATCAGCGAGTTTATTGTGGGAGCTTGATTATCAAAAAAAGAGGTGCGTGCACGTCTCAATTTTCTAAAGTTGAGGCGGCATGTGATGTTCGTCAAAAAATGGTAGGCTTATTGGCCGTTGTCAATTCCTACACGCCACGCCTCTTTTAATATGTGTCCATATTTCTTACATTCTCCCACTTGACACATATATCTCATTTACCATATAGAAAATAAAATACATGAATCATGGTGATAGGTCATCTAAAAACGATTATTATCTTCCATGTATCACAATGTATTATATCTCTCAAACAACTTAATGAATAAACCTTATGTTTATTCGAGGTCCAACTTTATTGATATTTCTCGAATCAATGAATGTGTGCACAACATATATGAGGAAATATCACATCATAGTTTCATTAATTTGTTCTTACAACAAAATTACATAAAGGAACCAAGTCTCATTCTTTCTGTATGATCCTTAAATTTCAATGGTGGCAAGCCTTTAGTCAAAGGATCTGCAATCATCAATTCAGTGCTAATGTGTTCAATAAGTAACTTCTTATCTTTAACACGTTCTCGTATGGTTAAATATTTAATGTCGATGTGCTTGCTTCGACTACCACTTTTGTTATTTTTAACCATAAAAACAGCAGCTGAATTGTCACAATATATTCTTAATGGCCTAGATATAGAATCCATGATTCTAAGCCTCGAAATGAAACTCTTCAACCATACACATGTGAGATTGCCTCAAAACAAGCTACGAACTCAGCTTCCATAGTGGAAATAGCAGTCAAGTCTGTTTTGCACTTCTCCAAGATACAGCTCCACTAGCTAGCATAAAAATATATCATGAAGTGGATTTTCGTGAATTAATGCAGCCAGCGTAGTCTGAATCGAAGTAGCTAATTACTTCCAAATTCTCAGTTCGTCAGAACATAAGCATATAATCTTTGGTCCCTTGAAGGTACCTCATTACTTTCTTTGCAGCTTTCCAATGGTCTAAACCTGGATTACTCTGATATCTTCCCAACATCCCAACAATAAATGCAATGTCAGGTCTAGTGCAAACCTGAGCATACATTGAAGCTTCCGACAGCATAAGCATAAGGAATGTTTTTC
Source organism: Primulina tabacum (assembly GCF_025594145.1). Lineage (NCBI taxonomy): Eukaryota > Viridiplantae > Streptophyta > Magnoliopsida > Lamiales > Gesneriaceae > Primulina > Primulina tabacum. Next base: position 30,499,144 of record NC_134563.1, read on the forward strand.
ATTTGTTCCCGCTCTAGATCATTCTTTGGGCATTGGCTCAAATTAAATTTATCGCCTTTCACAACAAGAGCTATACTTGGTGAAAAATCTTTAATTAGATATCTCTCTAAAACTTTGTTGATATAGGTTTCTTGAGACAAACCTAGAATACCTCTAATTCGATCTCTATGTATCTTAATTCCAATGACATAAGTGCATCGCCCATATCCTTCATATCAAAGTTTTTAGAGAGAAATTGTTTCACCTCATATAACAGACCCTTATCGTTGGTTGCAAGTAATAGATCATCCACATATAGAATAAGGAAACAAATCTTGCTCCCACTGACCTTCTGGTATATACATTTATCCATGGGATTTTCAACGAATCCGAATGAAGAGATAACATCATAAAATTTTAAATACCATTGACGGGAAGCTTGTTTCAATTCTTCTATAGATTTCTTAAGCTTACAAACCAATTACTCACCATTACTAGAGAAGAATCATTCAGGTTGTTTCATATAAACCTCTTCCTCTAGTTCTCCATTGAGAAAGGCCGTTTTCACATCCATTTGTTGTAAATCTAAGTCAAAATGTAGCAACTAATGCTAGAATGATACGAAGAGAATCAATTTTAGATACAAGAGAAAAAGTCTCCTTATAATCGATTCCTTCATGCTGAGTGAATCCTTTAGCAACGAGTCTTGCTTTATACCTTTCAATGTTGCCTAATGAGTCTTTCTTTGTTTTGAAGACCCACTTACATCCAATGGCTTTTAATCCATCAGGCAACTGAACAAGATCCCAGACTCCATTAACTGCCATAGAATTCATCTCTTCTTTCATAGCATTAAACCATAGTTTTGACTCATTACAACTCATGGCTTGTAAAAACGTTTCAGGATCATTTTCCGCTCCGATGTTAAAGTCCGATTCGTGTAAATACACAACATAATCACTAGATATAGCTGATCTTCTTATTCTAGTAGATCTCCTTAGGTTGTTTGGTTGATCAACAATTTCTTGTTGTTCTTCATTAACAACTTGATCTACTGGATTTTCATCAGCGATTTGTGAAACTTCAGTAATTGGTTGCCTAACACCCGTTTGGTCTTGAGAGGTGTGAATAACGACCGATCTATCATTTGAATAAGAGGGTTGTGAATTAATGTGATCTTTCTCAAGAACTATGTCATTTGAATGATCACTCCCACTAATCAAATCATTCTCAAGAAATTTTGCATTTCTTGATTCCACAATTCTAGTGTTGTGAGATGGACAATAGAATCTGTACCCTTTGGATTTTTCGACATACCCAATGAAATGTCCACTTATAGTTCTTGGGTCCAATTTCTTTTCATGTGGGTTGTAGACTCTTATTTCAGAAAGACAATCTCAAACGCGTATATGTTGCAAACACGGTTTCCAACCTTTTAATAACTCAAATGGCATCTTTGGGACAGCCTTAGTTGGAACTCGATTTAATATATACACAGCTGTCTTAAGAGCTTCAGTCCACAAGGATTTAGGAAGTTTGGAGCTACTAAACATGCTCCTCACCATGTCCAATAATGTTCGGTTTCTCCTCTCAGCTACGCCATACTGGTCGGAGAACCAGACATAGTATATTGGGCAATAATCCCATGTTCTTGGAGAAACTTCGCAAACGGACCAGGTGCTTGTCCATTCTCAATGTATCTACCAAATATTCTCCACCTCTATCTGTTCTCACGATCTTAATTTGTTTGTCACATTGCTTCTCCACTTCATTCTTAAAAACCTTAAAGGCTTCAATTGATTCGTTTTTATTATGAAGCATGTAGATATACATGTATCGTGAGTAATTATCAATGAAAGAGATGAAGTATTTCGGACTTTGCATGTCCATAATCTGGACAACAAATATCTAAATGTATGATTTCTAATATTTCTGTACTCCTCTTGACATCTTTTTTAGAATTATTGGTCTGCTTTCCCTTAATACAGTCCACACAAGTCTCAAAATCAGTAAAATCTAAAGTACTGAGTACTACATCATTTAATAATCTTTTAATTCTGTCTATGGAGATGTGTCTCAATCTCCGATGCCATAGTATAGAGAAATCTTCATTTATAACACATTTTTTAATACCTCCTTGAACATGAATAGTGGTGTTATTATTTTGTAAAGAAATAGAGAAAAGATCATAAACCATTGTACCATTTCCAATAAGATTTGATTTATAAAACAAATTTATTGATTTATCCAAAAACTGAAAGGAATAGCCAAGAGGTACAAGTTTTGAAACTGAAATTAAATTCCTAGAAAAACTAGGAATATAAAAGGTCTTTTCCAATTTTAAAATAAAACCACTATCCAATATAAAGCATCAAGTCCCAATAGCCTCCACATGCGAAGATATCTTGTTTCCTGAATAGATGCTCCGCTCATTTTCTATTTGCTTCCTTAGGTTTTGTATACTCTACAAGGTATTTGTAACATGGATTGTAGAACCAGAATCAATACACCATGTGTTATAAATCATATCAACCATATTAGATTCATAACAGACAAAAGAAATATGAATACCTTTCTTTTCAAGCCAGTCCTTAAATTTATTGCAATCTTTCTTAATGTGTCCCGTCTTTTTACAGAAGAAACACTTGGATTCTTTCTTGATGTCAGGTTGATGTGGAATTATTCCTTTCCCTTTTCCCTTGACTTTGACTTGCTTATTATACTTTCCTTGTGTAGTCATAAATACATTATCAATCGTTTCCATCAACAATTTTCCTTCTTCTTGAATACACATGGTCATTAATTCATTAATTGAACATTTATTATGTGTATTGTAACGTCCCGAAAATTCGAAGGTCCACGCCAACCACATGCATACGAGTTATTAAATTCCTTGTGTATTTTAATTAATTGTTTTAACTGCTTAAATTAATTATGTTGTGCATATTGACATGTTTAAAATATATTTTCTACATGGTTGCATTAATATATATTTTTAGAGATCGAGGAACGGAGACCGAAGGGTGAAAAATAGATAACGTTTTTATTAAATATTTATTTTTAATTATTTAAAATATGGGTGGTGCTTTTTATTATTTTTGAAAATAAGGGATTTTGAGGTGATTTTATACGCCGGGACGTAAATTTTATCGGTGTTGGTTTTTCAACAAAAATACAAATGTTTTGGTAACCCGGCTAATAAATTCACAAAATTTTCAAGCAAAATTATTTTAATGGGCCTAAGCTTTGTTAGTTGATTAATTAAGTATATAATATATTAAACAACCCCTTAATCCTTCAAACACCACGCCCCACACCCCAATAATTTACAAAATCTTTCCCTCAAACTCACACGGCACACAAAATTAAAATCAAGGGAAAAGCTTTGGAAGTTCAAGGAAAAAATTCGGCCAAGGTATACGTCGTCGTTCATCGCATCGTCGATGTGTTTTCTTGCGTAAAATACGCAAAGACACACCATATTCTTTCCTTCAAACATCTATCACCATAGTATTGTTTTAAGCATGTTTTGAATTAAAACAAACCACACATCTTATTATTTTTGTATATGCTTCTTATGTGGTTTTTAAAACATGAAATTTGATCCAAAAATCATGAAACTCATGTACCTAAGGAGCTGCCATGACTAGGAAGTAATATGGGATTGTTTTACACAAGTTTAAAGGCCTAGAACCATGCACAATATGCTGCACACGCACAAGAATAGAAAGCTGGAACCGAAACATGTGATCGTGTGTCATAGGGGCTCGATTTTTGGGAATAAAAGGCTAGGTCTTGCATAGCTCGTCTGGGGTCAGGTCTGGGTCATGGTCTGAGTCAGGGAAGGGTCCTAGCCACACTAGGACTCGAGACCAGGGGCTGGGGAGGAGTCCTAGCTCACCCGAGAGCATCAAGGAGGTGCGCAGGTTCAGTAGCATTTTCAGGGAGGATTGGCTCGGCCGAGGGGATCTGGGCTGGTCTAGGCTAGGTACTTAGGGTCCTAAGAGGGTGCACAAGGGTCTGAGCAAGGGTTGGTGCAAGTGGGTGCACTGTGGCTCGAAGAAACGTGAGGGAAGCATGGCAGCGAGGTGTAGCGCGCAGGTTGCGTTCTGTTGATTTCATGGGTTCGCAGCTTGGGTTCTAGTGGCTGGGCTGGTCTGGGCTGTGTCTGGGCGTGGACCAGGGATGGTTAGGGTCATGAGGGGTCAAGTGTTTAAGGGCTGGAGGTGTCCTGGTTGGCTAGGAGTCTTGATGAAGGGTAGAAGTCACGCACACACACGTGCAGTTTCGGGTCTTCTGTCCAGTCGAGTTTGAGTGAGTTAGGGGCTAGGTCCAAGGACTGGACTGATCAAGAGGGTTCCTAGATAGGTTGGCTAGGGTTTGGCTCGAGGTGGCTCGGGTATGGCTCAAGTAATTTAGGAGTTGGCTCGGTATGTTCCACTTTGTGTCAAAAACAAAATTTAAAAGTCTAAAATTGGAACCATGGGTCCACGAGTGTGGTTAATGGCTCAAAGGGTAGAATAAATAATAAAAATGTCATGTTTAAAATTTGGGATCAAAATAATGAGTTTTGGATTTATCCGGGATTTTATTGTTGCACGAAAAGTTAATTAAAAAATTAATTGAAACACCTAGTTCTATGCGGAATAAAATTATGAAAAATTATATTTAAGCTCAAATAATTATTAAAATTCTATGTTTTTAATTTGGAAATTTTATATTAAGATTTGGTTTAATTCAGGATTAAAATGCATTAATATGTTATATTTAAAGAGTAATTTAAAAGTCATTGATTTAAGCCAAATAAAAATACGAGAAAATTTATGTAAGCTTAAATAATTATTTGGGATGGTGTAGAGTCAACGGAATTAAGAAAATGTCAAAAACGTGAAATTTTACGTCTAGGGGTAAAATGATAATTTTACACCCGAAAATTAGTAAACGTCATGGCAGTGTCCTGAATGGTGTTTTATATGCTACTATGATTGTTTTAAATGTTTATGGAAGTTTATGATGTTAAAATGTTTATGTTTATGTTTATGGATTTTTATGATATTAAAATGTTTATTTTAAAATGTTTATGAATTTTTATGATGTCAAAATGTTATTTTAAATGTTTATGAATATTTATATGTTAAAATGTTATTTTTAAAATGTTTATGGATTTTATGATTTAATATGAACATTTAAAAAGATATGTTGCATGCTTGGTTTAAAAGAAAAAAATTATATGCATGTTTAAATTTTATAAAGTGATGAGAACGTTGAAGGAAGTGAAGTAATTGTGACTAAGACGATGATATGTTGGAAATATCGTGAGAGTTATGGTCCCAGTGAGAGCCCGACAATCGTGTTTTCTTGGATAAAAATATGTATACGATGATGTGTTAATACGTAAGGCCAAAGGTTCAGTTGACCGGTGAGAGTGTTGCTGATGTCCCTGCCGTCTAGTACTGTGGTTATATGTAGATGGATTCATCGCCCAACACGTAGACGTAGATGAACACGAAAGTCACAATTAACGATCTAAATTCAACGAAAAGAAAAAATAAATATGTATATGTTGATGATGATATGTATATGAATATGTTGAAGATTATATGAAAATGTTAATGAAAATGTTTATGAAAAGTTTATAGAAAAGTTTATGTTTAAAGTCGATGCATCATTACAAAAAGTGTTTTGTTTAAAGTTTATGCATCATGAAATATTTACGAAAATGTTCATGTTTAAAGTTATGCATCTTCACGAAAACGATATTTTAAGTAAAAATATTTTCACTGTTGATAAATGCAAGATTTGCACTTAATTTATATAAGAATACATTTTGAATTATGTTAGTTTCGAACGAAATTATGCGGTTTTTGTTCGTTTTTGTTGTCAATACAGGAGTTAAGGAAAATAGTGCAAAGATGCAAGATAACACACCAAGAAGTGCACACCATCGAACAGAGGTGCGCGCGCGGCCGCGCCACTTCAAGCGCAGCCGCGCGCGCATACATGCAAGACATCGATCAGAGAGTTGCGCACGGCCGCGCCGCTTCACGCGCACCCGTGCGCGCTGAAATGCCAGAAGATAGACAGAGACGCGCGCGCGGCGCGCCAGTTTCTCGCGCAACCGCGCGCACTGCGTACCAGAATCTTATAAAAGCCGCGTTTTAGGTCAGAATAAGGGGATTGGCCGCCTTGGGAAAAATTATACGAGAAATTCAGCCGCGCTAGGCGAAGAAACATACGACGCAGCCGTTTTTCGAGAGGAAAGACACGAGGGAACATGATCAAAGACGAAGAACGACGAATCTGAGGACAGAGACGCCACTTCCGATTTTTTATCTGATTCTTTCATCTTTATTTTCCATTGTGTCGATGTCTAAATATTCAAACATATTTTGCTTTTATTTAGAATTCGTCATGAACTAATTTTTTAGTCTAGAGAATGACGTAACTTTGTTGATACGATGAATTGACGCAGTGGTTTATTTGATTGAATTCCACCCTTGTTTAATTATGTTCTCTGTGTTTATTTTACTGCAATTTACTGGCCATAAATTGTGTGTTGTTTGATTAATTCTACAACTCGGGAGAGGGACTAGAATTATAGATCATTAGAGACACATCGTTGAATGTTTATATCATTCGGAAGGCGTATAACTTTAGCGAGGCTTTGGTAAGAACATTGTTTGCATTTATCAATTAAACTTAGATTTTATTTAGAATAATTAAATCAAAGTTTGATTGATACATTTTATTCGTCACTTGGGAAAGGGGGAATGAAATAATTAACTGTTCTTGGTCATTAAATAATTGAAATTCATGAATATAAATTCAACTGAGAATAATTATCGTGGAAACTTGGTGAAATCATATCTCTAGATACTTTCTCTTATTGTTATTTCCCAACTCGGTGATTTGATTATTTATTTGTTTTCAATTAATTCGTTTAAGTAAACCAAATCTCTTTTAATTTTTCTAAATAAAGTTGAGACTATTTTAATTACAAGCATTGATATAATTTTAGTTCACACTCCTCGTGGGATCGACACTTTTATTCAAAAATATATTTTACTATAACTTGACGTCGTGCGCTTGCGAGCAATTAATAAAACAAGCAACAAGTTTTTGGCGCCGTTGCCGGGGAGTGTCAAAATTTGAATTTATATCAGTATCGTTACCAATTAGTCTAAATTTTAATTTAAAGCCTTTATTTTTATTTTATATCGATTAAGTCATTCATTTTTCTCTGTGTGACAGTGCATGCGAAGATTGCAAAGCCCTGACTTGCTTATCTTTGATCCAGAAATCGAAAGAACTGCAAGGAGGCTAAGAAAAGCTAGAAGGGAAGAAATCCTAGCCATGGCTGAGAACAGAGAGAATGACAGACATATGCCGCCAATGGCTATACCGATCAGAGATCACTTCAGACCAGTGATCAATGCATATTATTCTGGCATTGCTCGGGGGACCATAAATGCCAACAATTTCGAGCTGAAGCCTGCCCTGATCAATATGGTTCAACAAAACCAGTTCGCTGGAACTGCTACTTCAGATCCTCACGTTCACCTGAGAACCTTCTTGGAAATCACAGATACGGTAAAAATTAATAATGTTCCTGACGATATTATTAGATTGCGTTTGTTTTCATTTTCTCTCAAGGACCAAGCAAGAGGATGACTCCAATAACTTCCGCTGGGGAGCATCACAACGTGGCAAGAGCTGGCAACAAGGTTTCTGTCTAAATATTTCCCCCCCTGCAAAGTCTGCACAGTTGAAGATTGAGATCAGTACTTTCAGGCAGAATGATGTTGAGCAACTCTATGAGGCGTGGGAAAGGTATAAGGAGTTGTTGCAGAGGTGCCCAAATCATGGTTTTGAAGACTGGGTACAAATCGAGCTTTTTCTATAATAGATTGAATGGTCAGACGCGTACAACAGTGGATGCAGCGGCAGGTGGCACAATCTTTGCCAAACCTCCTGCTCAAGCCTATGACTTGCTTGAGCAGATGACTATTAATAGCTATCAATGACCGTCTGAGAGATCAGGAGTTTAGAGGACTGCTGGAGTTTATGCTGTGGATCCTATCACATCACTCACTGCACAAGTATCAGCATTGACTATACAGATAGCGACTATGAATAAAGTGAGTACATCAAACACTGAGGGAGCATCGTTTGTTGTTGAAGAATTGCAAATTCCTGAAGAAGTGCAATACATCAACAACAAGAATTTTGGAAGCTATGGAGGATATCGAGGTAACCCTCCCCCTAATACTTATCATTCGGGATTGAGAAATCATGAGAATTTTTCATTCGCAAATAATAAGAATGTGTTGAACCCTCCACCGGGGTTCAATACATCAATTGGGGAAGGGAAGCCATCATTTGAGGACTTGGTCGGGACATTCGTTTCTGAATCTGGTAAGAGGATGGCTAGGACTGAGTCTAGGCTTGACAACCTAGAGACCCACATAGCAAGTATTGGTGCTTCCTTGAAGATCCTTGAATCGCAAGTGGGGCAGATAACAAAGCAACTCACGTCTCAACTGTCAAGCGCAATCCAAAAGACTGCAGACCCAAATCTGAGAGAAGTGAATGTCATTTTTATACAGCATGAAGAGTTTGGTGTGATAGGCAGAGAAGAGAAGGACGCTGAACCCACACCTGTTCGGGATGAAAAGCCAACTCCAACCAAAAGAGCCCGAGGTAAGAAATATGAGAGGTATGATTTAAATCAATGCATTGATATTTCTTTACTTCCCTACCCCCAGAGATTTTTACAATTACAAGCTGAATTTAAAAAGAAAAAAGGTCTTGAAGATCTCAAAAACCTACACACTAATAATGAGTTTGCAGATCAGGTGGAAGGTGAATTTACCGAAGGAACACGAAGAAATATTCCTCAGAAGTTGCTAGATCCCGATGAATTTATTATGCAATGTGAAATAGGGGGTCATTTAGTGGAAAAAGCTATCTGTGACTCAGGAGCGAGCATAAATATAATGCCAAGTTCTCTCTACGAGAAACTTGGATTGAGCAGGATGAGGCCCTACAGGACTAAGCTTACAGATGGCAGATAAATCGATCAGGACACCGTTGGGCATTGTGGAAGATGTTGAACTTCGGATCGACAAATTGAAGGTTTTAACAGAGTTCGTGGTACTTGACATGGAGAACAGTCAGAACGTTCACGTCATCCTAGGACGACCATTATTGGCTACTGTTGGAGCCATCATTGACGTGAAACGAGGAAAGTTGACCATGGAAGTTGAAGGTCAAAAGGTGGAAATCAAGGCATCCAAAAATTCTCACGACCCACCTTGAATAAACTAGTGACAGTTGGGCTGACGACGTTAAACCAAGCGCTGTGTGGGAGGCAACCCACAATGCATTTGTTTTGTTTATGTTATTTCATTTTAATCTTACATTTGTTAATTTTAATTTTCATTATTCGAATATTGACTCAATTGTTTTATTTTTGCAGGTGTGAGGACAGAAGCTTGCGCGCAGCCGCGCCACATTTCGCGCAACCGCGCGTGCTCATGATCGAAGGAGACCAGAGGTACGTGCGCGGCCGCACCACTTTACGCGCGACTGCGCGCGCTCAATTATTGCCAGAAGACAGAATGGTGTGCGCAGCCGTGCCACTTCATGCGCGACAACGCGCGCCGCGTTCAGGCCTCTATTTATAACCTACCTCACGAATTTTCGATCAAAATTCCTCCATCCCACAAATCCACCGCCTCCCCAACACTCTCCTCTCCAAAAATTCCTCTCCAACACAAACACTCCATCCCCTCCACCAATTCCAACTCAAACACTTCCACAAACCTTCAAATAAAAAACAAAACATTCATCATCTACACTCCACCACCACTCACATCTCAACGCCGCCGCTCTTCCAGCAGCCGCCTACTGTCGCCGAGTGTCATCTACGGTTAATTTTCTACACTTGAAGTTCCAATTATTGTGCTTTGTTACTAGTTGAGTTAACTTCTATCACTCAAGCAATTGTGGGTGCCATTGTGCTATAATTGTGGTTATAAGTGTGGATATTATTGAAACATCATGCCGCCTAGAAAGAGATTGAAAGACGTGGCTTCCTCTTCTCGCTCCTATGATGACAATAAATTTTGGAACGAGGAAGCCTTCAGAATTTATGAGACCACCTCGTGTAGGTCTATTATCAAAGAAATAGGGCTAGATCTGACTTACTCTGACCGTGAGATAATTAAGGAAGTTGAGCAAAGGGGGTGGTTGGATATAGCCCAGTCACCGCCAGACGCAATTATTTCTATAGTCCGTGAATTTTATGCCAATTTGAGAATTAAACATGAGGACTACAGAGTTTTGGTGCGAGAAAAACTGGTCTCTTTTGATTCGACAATCATTAATGCTATCTATAATCTGCCGGGTTTTGAAAATTTGAGTATACTGCTTTTATTACTGGCACTATGGATTATGATGCTATTATCAGGGAATTGTGCATCGAGGGTGCCGAGTGGCGTTTGAATCAAGGCTCCCCAGTCACTCTGAATAAATCTGAATTACTCCGTGACCCACGCAGTTGGGCATCTTTCATCCTATCATGAATCATGCCCTCATCTAATCAAACAGAAATTACAAAAGACAAAGTGGCATTGATTTACGCCATAATGACCGGGAAGACAGTGGATCTAGGGAAGATAATCAATGGTTCTATTATGCGAGCTGGTGCGGGACTCATGACCGTCAGCCTCCCCTGTCCACACACTATCACTGCTTTATGTCTTCATGCCGGTGTGCAATGGGGCGCGGATGAACAAGTTGTGAAAACCAAGAGCCCAATCACGGTATATACTCCAGACCGCTTATGCGGAGGATGAGAGTTAGAGCGAAGAGATGCTCGGGCAGCTTACAACCAGAGGGCCAGAGGACGCCAAGAGCCGCCACCACCATCAATCCCTCGAGTCAGTTTGCGAGACAGGGTGTTCCGAATGGAACATGATATGCGGGCTCAGCGCCAAGAGTTGGCCGAACACCGACACACTACTAATACTTTCATGTCTTATATGATAGACTTCACATCGGTGCTCGCCCAGCGTTTTCCACCCATGAGACCCAAGGATGCTCTCTTTCCACCACCACCAGTCTGGCCGCCACAGTACCCACCACCAGATCTACCGCCGCAGCCCATGGACGAGGGTGATGAAGATGCTGCGGACGAAAATTTGAGCGACGAGTGCTGACACTCGTGCTAGAGGTATGTGTTGTCACGTTTATCTTCTAAATTATACATTGAGGACAATGCATACTGCAAGTTTTGGGGGGTCAAATTGCTTTGAGTATTGATTGTTTGAGTTGTTAATTCATTCATTTATTTATTTTTTGCACAGTTTCGTAGTTTAGTAGGAGTCAATTGTCAGGACGAGTCATGGATAAGTGAAATGTGTGACCGATGATGAAAATGAAATCATGGTCCTGAAGTGTATATGTGTTCATGATAACTTGGGAGTCACAATTATTTTTCACTGTCATGTTTATTGATACTATTGATGCTTAGAGACGAGTTGCATGCCTGTGATGCTAAATAGACGATAGAGATCTGATTCGTAGTAATTCTTGCATGACATTGATGGACACTTTTGCAAACATAGAAATGATCTAGGCAATTTTTCACAATATCTTTGGGCCTTGTTCTTTGTTTACTGTCAATTGTAGCCCTTTGAGCTTCGAGTTGATTGAGATGCTTAAAATTTCTTTTTGTACCTACCTCATATATCATTGTTTGTTCAACAAATACATGTGATTAGTTTGTATGAGATGACTAATGGATTGACTGTAATCTAGAACTTGTTTGAGCACTTTTCGAGGTGAAATACGGATAATATGTGACATAGGAATGATTTAGGCGATCTTTGGAGCCATTTTGAGCCTTCGAGCCTACCAAATGAATATGAAATATCCCTAGTGTCCCATTTTGAGCCTATTAAAAATCAAGTGGTGTATGTCAATGACATACAATTAGCCCCCACTTGTGTCTATTCTACATCCCACAACAACTACCTAATGAAGCTTATACACTTATTGTCCTACCTAATTTTGAGAGAAATAAGTTCATGGGTGTTGTAATGATTCAAATACTCCTTGAAAAGAAAAGAAAAAGTTAAATGTGCCAAAAGGAGTTGAAAAGAGACAAAAAGAAGAAAAACAATAAAAAAAAATGTGAATCAAAAGTGGTGAAAAAGAAAATATATGGGAGATGAATGATATGAATGAGAAGAAAACAATAAGTGGCTGGTAAATTAAAAGAGAATGTAAAGGAGTGAAATTGATGAAGCTCAAATATTTCTCTCAAATTTTGATCTCCATACCTTTATTGTAGCCATGAGCCGTAGCCTAACATTACAAGCCTATAAGATCTATTAACCTTGTAACATTTATACAATATACTAGTGGAGAAAAGTTATTCAAGTCAAGCTTATGGATACCTGATAAACATGGTTAACGAGTATAGACTTTAATCATTTGCATGCAAGCATCTCATTATGTGATTTCATTTTTGGTATACTTGTGTTGAATATTTATTGAACCAATTAATCACCGATAAAGTCCTAGGTGATCTGTGAATGTGAATTTGTATTTTAATGAAATGTGAGTCGAACTGAACTGAAGATCTCTTGAGTTTATAAGGCTAGTGGGTGTTGTAAATTTATTTGAGCATTCGATGGGATAAATGAACATTGACATATCACACACACATGACTCCTTGGGAAATCGTAAATTACATGAAATTAGATAAGTCGGAGGTCAGTATCACATTTTGCATATCAATGACTATAGTCGTTAGCGTTAATTTTTCCTTGATTATTTGCTTTTATTTTATTTTGCTCGGGACTAGCAAAAGTTCAAGTCTGGAGGGTTTGATAAGTGCAAGATTTGCACTTAATTTATATAAGAATCCATTTTGAATTATGTTAGTTTCGAACGGAATTATGCGGTTTTTGTTGTCACTACAGGAGTTGAGGAAAATAGTGCAAAGATGCAAGATAACACACCAAGAAGTGCACACCATCGGACAGAGGTTCGCGCGCGGCCGCGCCACTTCACGTGCAGCCGCGCGCGCATACATGCAAGACATCGACCAGAGAGTTGCGCGCGGCCGCACCGTTTCACGCGCACCCGCGCGCGCTGAAATGCCAGAAGATAGACAAAGGCGCGTGCGCGGCCGCGCCATTTCTCGCGCAACCGCGCGTACTGCGTACCAAAATCTTATAAAAGCCGCGTTTTAGGTCAGAATAAGGGGATTGGCCGCGTTGGGAAAGAATTATACGAGAAATTCGGCCGCGCTAGGCGAAGAAACATACGACGCAAGCCGTTTTTCGAGAGGAAAAACACGAGGGAACAAGATCAAAGACGAAGAACGACGAATCTAGGGACAGAGACGCCACTTCCGATTTGTTATCTGATTCTTTCATCTTTATTTTCCATTGTGTCGATGTCTAAATATTTAAACATGTTTTGCTTTTATTTAGAATTCGTCATGAACTAATTTTCTAGTCTAGAGAATGACGTAACTTTGTTGATACGATGAATTGACGCATTGGTTTATTTGATTGAATTCCGCCCTTGTTTAATTGTGTTCTCTGTGTTTATTTTACTGCAATTTACTGGCCATAAATTGTGTGTTGTTTGATTAATTCTACAACTTGGGAGAGGGACTAGAATTATAGATCATTAGAGACACATCGTTGAATGTTTATATCGTTCGGAAGGCGTATAACTTTAGCGAGGCTTAGGTAAGAACATTGTTTGCATTTATCAATTAAACTTAGATTTTATTAGGAATAATTAAATCGAAGTTTGATTGATACATTTTATTCGTCACTTGGGAAAGGGGGAATGAAATAATTAAATGTTATTGGTCATTAAATAATTGGAATTCATGAATATAAATTCAACTGGGAATAATTATCGTGGAAACTTGGTGAAATCATATCTCTAGATACTTTCTCTCATTGTTATTTCCCAACTCGGTGATTTGATTATGTATTTGTTTTCAATTAATTCGTTTAAATAAACCGATTCTCTTTTAATTTTTGTAAATAAAGTTGAGACTATTTTAATTACAAGCATTGATATAATTTTAGTTCACACTCCTCGTGGGATCTACACTTTTATTCAAAAATACATTTTACTATAACTTGACGTCGTGCGCTAGCGAGCAATTAAGAAAACACGCAACAACTGTTGTATGTGATCTGTATATGTATTACTTGTTATCAAGATTATGGTGTGTTGAGTCTTTAGACTCACTAGGTGTGATTGATGCAGGTGAATATGATAATATTGTTGAGGGAGGCTTGGATGCCTGAATTGACTGGACTGAAGGTGCACATGACCCGAGGACCAGCGCTTCTACTTTTCCGCACTTATGATTTTATGTTTATGATTTACGTTAAAGATTTTTAAGACTATATATTTTTGCTCTTTGAGAGGTTTAGTATGGGCTATACTTTTCAAATTATTGCTTTTAGGTCTGATAAGACGTTTAACGATTTCATGTTTTGATGATTTCCTTTGAAATTTCAAATACTAGTTGGGTGTTTTATTTTGAAATGGTGTCTAGGTATTTTAAAGTATATATATGTGTATTTTTGAATTATCAAGTTGAAAAAAAAAATTCTAATACTTTTTAAGCAAAACGAATAGCAGACGTTTCATGTATTGTAGGAAATTTTGAAGGGTCCATATGATTGTAGAAGAGTGCATAAAATATAGTGCACAAGAAAAGTTTCGACATTTCTACTTCAAGTGGCTTTAATCGAGCCGCTATGTCCCACATTTTCATTATGTGCTCTCGCATACCTTTCACACTGGTGAGCCTTAATGAAGAGAATTCCATAATTAGGGTACTGGAAACTGCTGAAGACTGGAGTTGTTCATCAATAGCCTTCAGTAATTCTTTGACATTATTATGCTGATCGACAGAACCACGCATACCAGCAGAGATTTTGGTCTTTATGAACATTACACAGAGTCGATTAGATTGCTCCCATTTTTTATAAATATCAACATCATCTGGAATGTTTTTTTCAGTAATAGCATATAGTTTGTCTTTTCGTATAGCATAATCAATATCCATCCACCCCAATTGAAAGAAGAATTTTTTCTTTCCATATTTTATAATTATCGCCCTTCAGTTCGGGAATGTCACATTTCATATCAGAAAAACTCATAGGTTGCATAACTGCACAAAATATCATATGCTTAAAATTTTGAGACAATATCATGTTTTACCAATGTAATTCATGTTTTAAAAATCTAGTAACATAAAATTTGTCCGCGGGCTAAAATTTTAATTCGATAAGATTTTTCTGTAATTTTATGATAATACTATTAAAATATTTTTTTTTAAACTCCTGTGGATAAATTAAGAAAAATATAATTTGATATTTTAACCTAATTAGTAATATAAATATAATAAAAATCTCTCTGTGGTAAAATTTATTATGTTTATATAATTAATTACATTTGATGTCCATTATGTGATCCAAATCCACTTAATGCACAATTTTTCATAATTAAGGATGTTGTGGCTATTCTTCAATTATTTAAAATTATACGGTTCACCGGACAAAATTTTGGCTTTACTTTAATACTTTATATAATAATTATTTAGTAACATAATCAACGTTTTCCAAGAGTGCTCCCAGGAAAGATAGGTAGTGCTAAGGTCATTTAAATACTTAACTCCTAGTCAGAGCAACATTCCTCAGGGAGACCAGGGGCTAGTCAAAGCAGTTTAAATCGATCTATGAAGAACTCCCTCAGATCATGTTTTCTTACGTCACCTTATTATTATTCATTTTAATTATCCACATTTATGTGAGTCTTTATAAGCCAAATTTTTTCATTAAATAACTTTATATTCACATTTTTACTTAATATGAACAAATATGTTCCCCAACAATTTTTCTCTTCAATCAGAGTAGTGATAAAGTGAGGATTATTTGTTCATGTGTGAACAATGTGAAATATTTTATTTTATAATATTATATTCACATCTTACTTGATATGTTCATTTCAAATTATAAACAACTTAATATAATTTAATATAAACACGATGTGAATATTGATGTACCAATTATTATTATTATTTTTTAAAAAATATTATTTGCATTTTAAATTTCAAGAATAAATGCAAACATAATATTAAATTTACATGTACACATCAAACACTTATCCATGATATTTGACATTATATCTAACATGCAAGAATAATTTCTAAACATGTATTAGAAATTACGTCGAACTTGAAATTATTTTAATGTGTACAAATTATTTGACCAAATGTTATATGTATACCGAATTATACATATAACTTAATAACACATTAATCATTATTAATTTATTATTAATATTTTTTTATTTTAAAAAATAAAATAAAAACCGACACTTTCAATTATCAAATAAATGTGTGGGTCACACACATTAATTTTTTTTAAATAAAAAAATTTGAAAAACTTTAATCAGAGGTCATGATCACCATCAATTTCACGTGGATTACCTGAACAATGCATAAATGACTACATGCACAATTGCATTATTTGAAGCTTCTTCTTCAACGTCTTAGAAAGTATTTTCTGCAACTTTTCCTCCCGAAACAAAAAAATTTCTCATTTCATATAAAAAAATTCAAGAATCAATTATAATCTTCAAGATTTCAAAGAAGAACTTCGAGGTGCAACCGAGAACAGGTAAGTTTCTTATACAAAAACTTCAAAAGAAATTTTATGATATCGCTTATTTTCAGAAAACAAATTTTCAAGGTAGATGTATCACGGCTCTGATACCAAATATCAGAATTTTTCTCCAAAATCATGTTTTCACGTATATATAAACATGATAAATAATATGCTGAAGCGGATCAAGAATTACCTCCGGCCATTGAATTTTTTTTTGATTTATCTGTTTTTCCTCCTATTGATGTCTTCTAAGCACTTCACACACTTTATAGATGTTGTATAATTTTCTTATGTGGTGTGTGGTTAGGGACCTCAATCGCTCCTATTTATAGGCATCTCATACCATCAACGAGTTTATTGTGGGAGCTTGATTGTCATAAGAAGAGGTGTGTGCACGTTTCAATTTTCTAAAGTTGAGGCGACATGTGCTGTTCGTCAAAAAATGATAGGCTTCTTGGCCATCGCCAATTCCTACACGCCACGTCTCTTTTAATATGTGTCATATTTCTTACAAAGAAACTTGTTCTCATGATTGTACAATATCCCTGGATATTAGATATTTGGGGTCTTGCACAAAATTCTGGACTGTTGATCGAGTGAAAAATCCAGTATCTGGAGTCTTTATCGGCCACGACAAGTTCCTCACAAGTCTGTTGGACTCGGTATGGAACTCGTGTGTTGAAAAATTTCATGCTCGCAATCTTGATTTTGATGTTAATAAAACTTGTTATTGTATTTCTAACATATTTACTCATGTGTGAAGTTGCAAACACAATCAGCAAACTGAAACGGAATTCTGTACAAACTGAATTTCTAGCAAGCTTCGGTAGTTCTAATGATATCTCTCAACTGGATGATCCAAATGACAATCTGCCAACTGAACTGATTAGAAAACCTAATTTGGAACAAGTCTCATTTCACGTCAGTTTGGCAAAATCGGATGTTATCATGGTCTAACTGATCGTTGAATTACCGAATTGATCACACGAAAACAGCAATCAGTTGGGTTTGAGCAGTTGCGGTATTTTAGTCATATCTCTCGGCTCAATTATCGAAATGAAGCAATTCAGCATGTGTTGGAAAGATAAGACAAAGATCTACAAATCATCTTGAGAAGTCAAAGTCTGAATCGAAGTTTAAGATGCTGATAAATGACGATGAAGCTACTGGTTCTAGGCAAACTGAAATCAGTTAGGCTGATTTCAACACACCAACTGAACTGAACCTGCTGCTGACCAACTGAACCAGCTTCTGACCAGTTGAACTGAACGACAAGTTAGTTGACCAGAGTTGACCAGTCGGGAAAATGTCCAGCAAGACGAATTTGACCATTGCAACCTCAGAAACAGTACATAAACTTTTCAAACGGTCATATTCTTGTGTCTAACGTATATATCATTGTTGGAGCCTATAAATACAACATATTGAAGATCAAACAAGAGCTTTTGAAGAGGATTTAATGTATGGGCAGTTAGCATGAAGAAATCAACTAGCTGAGAGCACAAGCCCTTGTGTGAGGATACATTTAAGATGTACACTGTAAAAGAAAAATTCCTCACACACAATCACTCACACATATACAAGAGAGTTGAACTTCA
This sequence comes from Primulina tabacum, assembly GCF_025594145.1. Classification (NCBI taxonomy): domain Eukaryota; kingdom Viridiplantae; phylum Streptophyta; class Magnoliopsida; order Lamiales; family Gesneriaceae; genus Primulina; species Primulina tabacum. Next base: position 30,517,442 of record NC_134563.1, read on the forward strand.
AAGTTTAGTTGAGTGAGTCTTGCACAAAGACAATAAACTTGTCTATGTAATCTTTGCAAATAAGACATTAAACAATATGCTCATTGTGAGGTGCTGCCTACAATCTTGAGTGCTAGGAGTTTAGTTTAGGCAGTGGGTAAGTTCTAGCTGAGTGAGTTTGTACAAAGAGTTGTATAAATAAAAGTCTTCTAGTGAATTCTTCCCAAGGGGAAGAAGGGGTGACGTAGGAGCATTTGAAGTCTCCGAACATCCATAAACAAATTCGTGTCTATTTTTTATTGCATTTACTATATCATAATATAAATTCAACTTCTAAAATTTATTCTCTCCACGGGAACAAATGATTCAGTGCTTGTGTGACCCTCAATGGTTCAGGAATACAGCTAGCCGTGGGTTCACAATTCCTTGTGATTCAGGACATAATCCTTTATTCGGGCTTACCCTAATTTGCCCCATTCTATGTATCAACAATTGATCATGAAAATGTCAGAAATCATATTTCTGATTAAACCCATCGAACCATGGTAAGAGCGTCTAGTAGCATTACCCCATAATTCCATAGGTATCACTGATAGTACCTGCAAGAACCAGTCGATTATAATTAGCGTACAGTACGGTCCCTTCATCTCATATATCACGATCGAATCTGCAACCATTGGTTCATCGAGGGTTGTATATTAATTCGATAACTATGTGATACATATAAATAGTGGCATCGCATGTACTATTGGAGAACTCTTTCTCTAACATACATCTCATACTCTGGCCAGAGATTCCTACGCACTATTATTTCATCAGATCACATAGGATATCCACACCAGTAGGTGAGCGGTGAATTCTCGACTACAATGCACTAGCTCCTACATGTGTCGCAACTGTACCCAAACTCGCCACCTGATAACTCTTCTTGTAAAACTCATTTTTACCATAAATAATTAAAATCATATTCTAATTATTTATTTTACAAGAAAATTATTAATTTTCCAAAACTTAATTTTTTTTAAAAGAAAAATTGAACTAATTTTTCATAAAATATCAATTTAATACAAAATTTTGGAAAATCAGAAAATCGCACCCTAGACCTAAACAATTCAAGCCCAATTTCTAGCACGGTTCCCAAGACACTCCCGAGTAGCTGTCCGCGCTGCCCGCCCACCCTGCTGCCCGAACGTTTCGGTCAGCGGCAGGACTCCTGTGCGCGCAGCGTGCGGACACTCCGCACGCTGCGACGCTCTGCGTGCTGGACGCTGCGCGAGCGGTCTGCCCGGAACAGTTTCGGGCATATCCGAATTTTTTTTGTTCTGAAAATATTTTTTTTGCTGCTACAATTTTCTTAAAAATTTTCGTGTGTGGTTAGAAAAAATTATTCAATAACAAAAACCATACGATTTAGAAAAACCTTGGTTTTGATACCACTGTTGGATCTCGGTTTTCTCGCACCCAAACATAACGGAAGTTTTAAAAATTTTAGATCTTAACATTCAAGATATATTTGAGTTTTTAGAAAAACCTTGGTTTTGATACCACTGTTGGATCTCGGTTTTCTCGCACCCAAACATAACGGAAGTTTTAAAAATTTTAGATCTTAACATTCAAGATATATTTGAGTTTTGGGCACTCGTATGGTTTTATAATCAAAACCTTCATAGGGAATTTAAACTTTATACCTTTGGTGAAATATTCACACGGCTCCAACTATTCCGGGGTTAGCGGAAATAGCTCTTGATGAGTTCCCTACAAAATTTATTCAGAAACTCATTTATTCAATCCTTCTATCAAGTCCACGACCAGAAGATTTATTTCTCTTCCAAATAGCACTAGAATATTTGGAAAAAGTTTTTATGTAGGAGATCAAAATTTGAGAGGCCGCTCAATCCCCTTTTGCAAAGAGGGTGGCCAAATTTTTAGGTTTTTGGAGAGGGAATTTTCGAGAATCAAGAAGTTGTGGAGGCTAGGGTTATGGTTTGATTACTACCTTTTATAATTAAGTCATGACCTAATAATCATAATTAAAATTAATAGACTTGATTAATTAATTGGGCTAGTCCAATTAGTTTAATTAATTAATCAAAGTCCATTAAAAACTTTAATTATTTAGTATGTTGGACTTGTACTCCTACAAGCCCATTAAAAATACTTTCCACTATATTTAATTTAATATTAATAAACTCAACTTTTGAGTTTAATAAATTAAATCCTCAAATTTTATAAATTCAACCCTTTGAATTTATTCCCTTCAACTTTCATAAATTCATAAATTCCACTTTTGTATGTACTATCATCATAAATTCAACTCCTTGAATTTATTTTCTCAAAACTTAATTATCATAAATTCAACTCCTTGAATTTACTATATCATAGTATAAATTCAACTTCTTAAATTTATTCTCTCCACAGTAACAAATGATCCAGTGCTTGTGTGATCCTCCAATGGTTCAGGGATACAGCTAGCCGTGGGTTCACAACTCCTTGTGATTCAGGACATAATCTTTTATTCGGGCTTACCTTAATTTGCCACATTCTATCTATCAACAATTGATCATGAAAATGTCAGAAATCATATTTCTGATTAAACTCATCGATCCATAGTAAGATCGTCTAGTAGCATCGCCCCATGATTCCCTAGGTATCACTGATAGTACCTGCAAGAACCAGTCGATTATGATTAGCGTACAGTACGTTCCCTTCAACTCATATATCCCGATCGAATCTGCAACCATTAGTTCATCGAGGGTTGCATATTAATTCGATAACTATGTGATACATATAAATAGTGGCATCATATGTACTATTTGAGAACTCCTTCTCTAACGTACATCTCATACTCTGGCCAGAGATTCCACGAACTATTATTTTATCAGATCACATAGGATATCCACACCTGTAGGTGAGCGGTGAATTCTCGACTACAATGCACTGGCTCCTACATGTGTCGCAACCGTACCCAACCTCGCCACCTAATGACTCTCCTGGAGCCGGTAAACGAGTCAAAGCACAACCCTAGCATATAGAGCCTCAGTGTTGTCCAGATTCGTAAGGACTAATGGTGTACAATCATAACCACGGACTTATCCTCTCGATGAATGATAACCACTTGGAAAGTCTGAGGGAGGGTTGTTCGGTATAATCATCATATGACTACACATCTGCATGTTTGGACATCTATATGCCCTTACCAAGAAACGCGGTACAAAACATCACAGATGCTAGTCTCGGGCTCAAGCGACCTTTATCCATGTTTTAGGCGGCTGAATCGACTAGGAACGAATTTAGATCATACAGTGTTTACAAATGAGTTTCAACATCGAATTATGATTCATTTTTATTAAAGTACAATCAAGGTCTTTATCTATGTTTGATGACATGGGTATACAGATAAAGATATAACAAACCATGGAATAATGAATTATATTAAAATAAAGATTGTTTATTACAACCGAGTCAATAAAATCTCTAGCCAACAGATGACTTACAGGGCATCGTACTCTAACAATCTCCTACTTGCCCTAGAGCCAACTACCCATAAACTTTTAATCACATTGCTTCACGATGCTTTTCAAACAATGGTCCTGGCAAGGGATTTGTAAGTGGATCATCAACATTATCTACAGAGAGAACTCTTTAGACTGATATATCTCTTCTTCACACAATCTCCCGGATGATGTGGAACTTTCTCAGTACATGTTTGGATCGCTGATGAGACCTTGGTTCCTTTGCTTGCGCAATGGCACCAGTGTTGTTGCAGTACACCGGGACTGGATCAACTCCATTAGGAATAACGCCCAACTCTTGGACAAAATTCCTCATCCAAACTGCCTATTTGGCTGCAGCAGATGCAGCAATGTATTCAGCTTCAGTGATGGAATCCGCAACGGTGTCTTGCTTGGAACTTTTCCAAGAGACAACCGCACCATTAAGCATGAATACAAAGCCAGAGGTCGATTTCAAATCATCTACGTCACATTGGAAGCTAGAATCAGTGTAGTCCTTCCAATTTAAATTCTCCACCTCCATAGACCATGAACAAGTTCTTAGTCCTTCTCAAGTACTTAAGAATATCTTTCACGGCCTTCCAATGCATTGGACCAGGGTTCGCCTGATATCTGCTTGTAACACTTAGAGCGTAAGCAACATCAGGACGTGTAGATATCATACCATACATGATACTATCAATGGCTGACGCATATGGAATATGTGTCATCATCTCTATCTCTTCATCAGTTTTGGGACACATGGCTTTAGATAGAGTAACATCATGACACATTGGTAAGTATTTTCTCTTGGACTCTTTCATAGAGAATCGCTTCAGAATGGTGTCGATATAAGTGGCTTGGGTGAGCCCCAGCATCCTCTTTGATCTATCTCTATAGATTTGTATTCCCAATACATAGGATGCTTCACTCATGTCTTTCATGGAGAATTTACTTGCTAACCATACTTTAGTTGATTGCAGTAATCCTACGTCACTCTCAATGAGTAGGATGTCATTAACATAAAGTACTAGGAATGTCATTGCACTCCCACTAACTTTCTTGTATACACATGGTTCCTCAGGATTTTTAGCAAACCCAAATTCCTTGATAGTGCTATCAAATATGAGGTTCTAACTCCTTGACGCCTGCTTGAGACCATATATTGATCTATGAAGTTTGCATACCTTATGCTCACTTCCTACTGATGTGTATCCCTCAGGTTGAGACATATAAATTTCTTCTTTGATATCTCCATTGAGGAATGCAGTCTTTACATCCATTTGTCATATCTCATAGTCATACCATGCTGCTATGGCTAGTAGTATTCTAATGGACTTAAACATAGCAACTGGTAAAAAAGTTTCCTCATAGTCAATTTCTTGCCTTTGAGTATAACCTTTTGCAACCGGTCTTGCTTTGAAGGTCAATACCTTCCCATCCGCCCCAAGCTTTCTTTTGTATATCCATTTGCATCCTATGGGAACGATTCTCTCAGGTGGATCCACCAATTTTCAGACTTGGTTTGAATATATAGAGTCCATTTCAGACTGCATGGCTTCAAGTCATTTGGTTGAATCAGTATCAGATATTGCTTCTTTGAAATTCATTGGATCACATCCCACACAATGCTCATCATGGCTTTGTTCATGAAGAAGCGTATATCTTGCAGGTGGTCTAATAACCCTATCAGACCTTCTAGGAGCTTGTACTTTAACTACTGGTTGTTGGGAAATGGGTTCAACTTCTATAGTTGAGGGAGTATCTTGAATTTCTTCAAGTTCTATTATTTTGCCTTTTCTATCTAATAGAAATTCATTTTTCAAAAAGGTGGTATTTCTTGAAACAAACACTTTTGTTTCATTGGGATGATAGAAATAATATCCAACAGAATTCTTTAGATATCCTACTAAGTAGCACAAAGTGGATCTACTATCCAATTTGTCTCCCACTGTCTGCTTCACGTAAACAGGACATCCCCATATTCTCATATAAGAATACTTGGGTGTTTTTTCCATCCATATCTCATATGGTGTTTTATCCACTGATTTAGTATGAACATTATTCAACAACATTGCCGCAGTTTCAAGCGCAAAGCCCCAAAACGATGTAGGCAATTCAGTGAATCCTATCATGGATCGAACCATGTCCATCAAGGTTCGATTTCGACGTTCAGAAACACCATTCAATTGTGGTGTTGCTGGTGGAGTCCACTGTGAGAGAATCTCATTCTCTTTTAGATAACCCAAAAATTCAGCACTCAAGTATTCTCCACCTCGATCAGATCGAAGTGCCTTAATACTTCTTTCTAGCTGGTTTTCTACTTCAGATCTTAATTCTTTGAACTTTTCAAATGCTTCAGATTTGCGTTTCATCAAATAAACGTACCCATACCTCGAATGGTCATCAGTAAAGGTAATGAAGTTGTAATGCCCAAATTTTGTGCTAACACTTAGCGGGCCACAAATGTCCATGTGGATCAAATCCAGTAGACCATGTGCACGTTCCACATTTCCATTGAATGGAGTCTTAGTCATTTATCATTTTAGACAGGACTCACAAGTAGGTAGAGAATTTATGTCTAACAAGTCAAACATGCCTTCTCCCACTATTTTGTGTCCTTCTTTGGGAAATATGACCTAGTCTAGCGTGCCATATTTGTGCGAGATTTGGATCTTCTATTTTCCTTTTGTTTGTTGTTGTTTTCGTATGCGCTTGAATATTGTTTAACGGAATATCTTTTAATTTTAAGTTATAGAGATCGTTTAATTCTCCAGTTCCAATCAAACATTCATTCTTGTATAGATTGCAAACACCTTTAGCAAAAACACAAGAATAAACATCCCTATCAAGCATAAAAATAGAAATAATGTTTTTAACCAATTCAGAACAAATAAAACGTCTTTCAAAAACAACTTAAAATCATTATCCAAAATTAAAGTAACGTCTCCAACGGCAGTGACAGCAACTCTTGCTCCATTTCCTAGTCTTAGAAATGTCTCACCATTTCTAAGCCTCTTTCTTCTTCCTATCACCTAAAAATCATTGCATAGATGAGAACCACATCCGATATCCAATACCCAATAAGAGGAATTAATAGAAAAATTAACTTCAATATAAAACATACCATGGCCAGAACGCTTCTGGACAAGATACTTCGTGCAATTACGCCTCCAATGTCCAGACTTCTTGCAGTGGAAACAGACTTTTTCTGACTTATCAGGCTTTGTGGGCCCCGGATTTGGTTTCTTGTATGGCTTCTTGTTGGGCTTGTTCTTCTTCAGGGGGGCAGAATGCTTCTTGCCTTTATTTGGGGCTCGCTTTTTCGTACCGGATGAAGAACCAACTAGAAGAACAGGCTTTTCCTTTTAAATTGTGGCCTCATAATTAGTAAGCATATTGAGCATACTCTTCAAGGGTGGCCTCAAGCTTGTTGATATTAAAATTAACCACAAATCCATCGAACGAGGCAGGCAATTACAGCAAGAGAATATTAGTCGAGAGCTCACTAGGAATAACCACGTCGAGTCCCACCAACTTCTCAATGAGCCCAATCATCCTAACAACATGCTCATGGACCGAAGTCCCCTCTCGCAAGTGTGTAGTCATGAGTTCTTTAACAGTAGCATGTCTCTCTGAACGAGTTTGTACAGAATACAATTCTTTCAGATGAAGGTGAATGTCAGCAACATTTACCGCCTCCTCAAACCTCCTCTGAAGTTCATTTGACATAGAAGTCAACATGTAGCTCTTAGCTTGAAGATCATGGTCCCACCATTCCTCAAGCTTAGCTAACTCAGTCCGACTGATATCAGGAGCTGCTTCCTTCGGTGGCTTCTTATCAAGCACATACGCAATCCTTTCGGAGTTCAGAACAATCTTTATATTTTGAAACCAGTCATGATAGTTAGGGCCAGCCAATTTGTTTTGATCGAGAATGATTGAAAGCGGGTTACGACTAGTCATCATAAATATACTGAAAATGAAAATAGATAATGGTTTCTGATAATTTTATAATAATTCTAAGATATAAAATATGGATTTCATTTTATAAATTTCTCTCCCACTATTTTGACATTTCCACCACCCTCAGATGAAAATGAGAAATCGTATTTTCTTAGCGGGCACGTAGAGTCCAATTAGCCAATTATAATCCCGAATAATATCAGCCAATTATAATTTTTAAAAGATAGAATCCAATTGCATCCTTATGCAACCTCCGCGTGTTTCGCCTCACATTTAATAAGGACCCAATAATATGTGTTGGGTGCAATAATTATCCCTGTTTGGTAGAGCGATCGAATCATGGTGCTTGAGCTGTTGTGCGATTTAAAATATTTGAGTTGCACCATTAATACTAGCTATAGCTTTTGGTAAAGCGGCAAGCGCTCGGTTCTACAATTGGTATCAGAGCCAAGGTCACGGGTTCGATTCCCATTGATTGCAAAGAGTGCAATTATTGGGAGGGAGATTGTTGGGTGCAATAATTGTCCCTACTTGGTAGAACGATCGAATCGTGGTGCTTGAGCTGTTGTGCGATTTAAAAGATTTGAGTTGCACCATTACTACTAGCTATGGCTTTTGGTAAAGCGGCAAGCGCTCGGTCCTACAATATGATGCCGTTTATTTTCACGTGTTAAATCGATCCATCAATATTGAATTGTAGTGGACGGTTGTCATGAGTTCCCCCAATAATATGAGCCGAAGTCATGGGAGTTCCACTCAATTCACATCATATGTCCGGTGGAAGTCACAGCTTTCCAACGTCCAGGTCTCCCCAATAATATGAGCCAGACACTATCTGCGGGTAGCGATCAACATGCAACCACGGTTGATGGAAGGCAAAGAAAAATTAAGCTCTTTTAATTTTTACTTTTTCAGTTTGACTTAAATTTTGAATCTTATTCAAAATGAGGGATTTTAATTTTAAAATTGTCTCATCATTTTAATTTAAAATCGCATGCCACGAGTTTGTATTTTTGCCGGATTCATGCAACTATATTATTAATAATATACATACATGCATACTACTATATATCGCATATATATCATAATATGACATTCAACAATAAATAAGGATGATCGATCGCCATAACTATTAGATCCATGTGAGCCAGACATGGATCCAGGTCCAAAACCTAGGTGAATGCAGGGATCCAAATGCAAATATTAAAAGAGCTTCCAATATTTTACATGTCTTCATCTTGTGCATCGGGTCCACCATCTTCAAGTCTTGATCTCCCACTATTTCTAATAATTACATTTAAATAACCATGGCACATAAATGATACGTCTCATGGGGTGGGAACGGACCATAAATCAGGCTCACTTTAATAATATCAAATATTAACAAAATGAATAAAACAGCAAAATATCCGAACATACACCTAACACATTGGTCAAGGCTCTCAATCATCCTTCATGCATTTTAATATCAAATATTAACATCAATTAATTAAAAAAATTTAATTAACTGATAAATCATATATCTAAAAATTTTATCACTAACCACTGCAATTATTAAAGAATTTAATAAATTAAATAAACACATTTGTTTAATTTCAAATTAATTCAATAGTTATTGATTTCTTGTAAAACTCATTTTTACCATAAATAATTAAAATCATATTTTAAATATTTATTTTACAAGAAAATTATTAATTTTCCAAAAATTAATTTTTTTAAAAGAAAATTTGAACCAATTTTTCATAAAATATCAATTTAATACAAAATTTTTGAAAATCAAAAAATCGCACCCTAGACCCAAACAATTCAAGCCCATTATCTAGCACGGTTCCCGAGACACTCCCGAGCAGCCGCCCGCGCTGTCGCCCACCCGATGCCCGAACGTTTCGGGCAGCGGCAGGACTTCTGTGCGTGCAGCGTGCGGACACTCCGCACGCTGCGACGCGCTGCGCGAGCGGTCTACCCAGAACAGTTCCGGGCAGATCCAAAATTTTTTTTTGTTCTGACAATAATTTTTATGGTGCTACAATTTTCTGAAAAATTTTCTTGTGTGGTTAGAAACAAATTATTCAATAACAAAAACCATACGATTTAGAAAAACATTGGCTCTGATACCACTGTTGGATCTCGGTTTTCTCGCACCCAAACACAGCGGAAGTTTTAAAAATTTTAGATCTTAACATTCAAGATATATTTGAGTTTTGGGCACTCGTATGGTTTTATAATCAAAACATTCAAAGGGAGTTTAAACTTTATATCTTTGGTTAAATATTCACACGGCTCCAACTATTCCGGGGTTAGCGAAAATAGCTCTTGATGAATTCCCTACAAAATTTCTTCAGAAACTCATTTCTTCAATCCTTCTATCAAGTCCACGACCAGAAGATTTATTTCTCTTCCAAATAGCACTAGAATATTTGGAAGAAGTTTTTTTTACGTAGGAGATCAAAATTTGAGAGGCCGCTCAATCCCCTTTTGCAAAGAGGGTGGCCGAAATTTTTAGGTTTTTGGAGAGGGAATTTTCGAGAATCAAGAGGTTGTGGAGGCTAGGGTTATGGCTTGATTACTTCCTTTTATAATTAAGTCATGACCTAATAATCATATTTAACATTAGTGGGCTTGATTAATTAATTAGGCTAGTCCAACTAGTTTAATTAATTAATCAAAGTCCATTAAAAACTTTAATTATTTAGTATGTTGAACTTGTACTCCTACAAACCGATTAAACATACTTCCCACTATATTTAATTTAATATTTAATAAACTCAACTTTTGAATTTAACAAATTAAATCCTCAAATTTTATAAATTCAACCCTTTGAATTTATTCTCTCCAAATTTCATAAATTCATAAATTCCACTTTTGAATGTACTATCTCATAAATTCAATTCTTTGAATTTATTTTCTCAAAACTTAATTATCATAAATTCAACTCCTTGAATTTACTATATCATAATATAAATTCAAAATTTTAAATTTATTCTCTCAACGGGAACAAATGATCCGGTGCTTGTGTGACCTCCAATGGTTCAGAGATACAGCTAGCCGTGGGTTCACAACTCCTTGTGATTCAGGACATAATCCTTTATTCGGGCTTACCCTAATTTTCCTCATTCTATATATCAACAATTGATCATGAGAATGTCAGAAATCATATTTCTGATTAAACCCATCGAACCATGGTAAGAGCGTCTAGTAGCATCGCCTCATGATTTCCTAGGTATCACTGATAGTTACTGCAAGAACCAGTCGATTATGATTAGCGTACAGTACGATCCCTTCATCCCATATATCCCGATCGTATCTGCAACCATTGGTTCATCGAGGGTTGCATATTTATTCGATAACTATGTGATACATATAAATAGTGACATCACATGTACTATTGTAGAACTCCTTCTCTAACGTACATCTCATACTCTGGCCAGAGATTCCACTGCACTATTATTTCATCAGATCACATAGGATATCCACACCCGTAGGTGAGCGGTGAATTCTCGACTACAATGCACTGGCTCCTACATGTGTAGCAACTTGTACCCAACCTCGCCACCTGATGACTCTCCTGGAGCAGGTAAACCGAGTCAAAGCATAGCCCTAGTATATAGAGCCTCAGTGTTGTCCCGGGTCGTAAGGACTAATGGTGTACAACCATAACCACGGACTTATCCTCTCGATGAATGATAACCACTTGGAAAGTCCGAGGGAGGGTTATTCGCTATAATCATCGTATGACTATCTATCTGCATGTTTGGACATCTCTATGCCCTTATCAAGAAACACGGTACCCAACATCACAGATGCTAGTGTCGAGCTCAAACGACCTTTATCCATGTTTCAGGCGGCTGAATCGACTAGGAACGAATTTAGATTATACAGTGTTTACAAATGAGTTTCAACATCGAATTACGATTCATTTGTCTTAAAGTACAATCAATGTCTTTATCTATGTTTGATGACATGAGTATACAGATAAAGAAATAACAAACCATAGAATAATGAATTATATTAAAATAAAGATTGTTTATTACAACCGAGTCAATAAAATCCCTAGTCAACATTTGGCTTACAAAACATCTACTCTAACAAGTAAGACTGCTGCACTCCCAACATAGCGCCATTGCTTCCACGAAAAGAGTGCCACCTCCCTTGCAAACTTTACTTTCTTTATGCCTGACAAACAATTCAATTATGGAGAAATCCAAAGGTAAAAGTCGATGCTGTAGAAGCAGTAAACCAAGGGATAGAAGTACAAATCACCTCAACCATTATTGCATTACTCGGCCAGGTTGAAGAAGTCCTATCCATACCTCCAGAGAAGAGATTCGAGCATTTCGACCCATACCCTTACAAAATTGACGAGCTTTCGACAATTTCAAGTGTCGGAAGTTCCATTTATTGGAACACATTCTTTTAGCCAGCGGCAATTTAGAACGGAAGAGAATGGTTTGTCCCATCGAAAGCTCTCCTGAGTACAGAGGTAAAGCCATGTTTCACAGTGACTGCCAAATGCAACCTGAATTTTATTCAACTTTCTTGAGAAGAATGGTAAAAAGCCTACAAGAAAACTTGTGCTTGAGGCCATAATACTCCAAAAACGTCCACTTTACAATTCCCGAAATAGACTTTTTCAGTCCAAGAACCAATTTTCTGACCCAAGAATTGCACTAGACAATTTTCTTTTACAGCAATGTGCGTGTATATAATATATATATATATATTATATTAGATGAGTACACAAGCTTCGCATTCGCATTCGCATTAACAAACCCGTTACACATGCAAGAATTATGATGCAGCTAGGAAAGATTCACACAAAAAATGGCTAACAGAATGATAAATGTGACTGCTTAATTGCACATTTAGGAAAAAAACATACCTTCGAAATGAATAGTTTGTTTTGAACATTCTCAGTGACACGCAGCAAATTCGAAAGGATAGAAGTAGGAATTTAGAAAATGGGGAATTGAATAGAGGGTGACGAAAAGCGTTTGAAATTGGATAAGAAGTCTCGTGATTCTCTGCCAAGCTTCCCATCCTCCATGCTTGATACGTGTTGAATTATATTTTTTAAATTTATTTTCTTTCTTTGTTTTTGGCCTTAGCCACACATAGTTAATAATATACACATTATATAGACATAAGATATATTTTTACTTTTGAGTTTTTGATCTATATTCAAAAGAATAGGAGCTGAGCAATGCAAGACAATAATATATTATAATTAATAAATAATATATATATATAAATCTTATAATCAAATAATCATTGAACATTACAAAACAATTATCTTACAATTAATTTTTTCAATCATTCGTATTTTGAAACTTTTGAGTAATTTCATTATAATAACTGATAAAAATATTTTTTTTTTACAAAGACAATATAATATCATTCATCTAATCATCACTCATTTTGATTGAAAAGACTATATTTATATTTCCAGTTGTAACCGATAGAATTAATGAAACATATATTAATATAAATAATTTGATTATTTATTTAAAAATAATTTATTGTGATTGTATAGTAATGAATGATAAATTTTATTAAAAAAAAATGAAACTATATATCATATGATAGATGTTTAAGTTTAGAATTTTAACAAGTCAATAATTATTTAATCATCAGTAAGATAATTTATAATTATTTTTATAAATTTGATTAAATTTAATAGAGACAATATAAAGGTAAACAATTTGATTTTAAAAATTATTTCTATGCTCTGTTTGGACCTGGTGTGCATGGACGGAGCCACATGTATCCCCAAATGAGCTCTTCTATTTTATTTTTTTTTACATTGAGAGAGCCTAGATAAGTAGAAAACAAAGCTTGGAAAAGTCAAATTTTTTTATTTAGCCAAGATAAATTAAGAAGAAAAAGAAATACAACCTAGAAAAATCAAGATTTTAGCCAATAAAATCTAATTGCTATGAAATTAATTGACATGTATTATTTTGTATTTTGTTAAGAAAAATTTAAACTCGGATAATATCAAATTTCTGTCTCCGCTATGGTCACCGTCAATATGAGCAGCCAGCAGATAGACACGCACCTCTCCAGACTTATGGGCCTAACAGCCCGACCCATTAGCACGCAAGTAAGAGCATTCTGCGCTGCTACAAGTATAAAGAAATAAGTTGTGTCTTAGCTAACTAGCTAACTATAACTTTTTTGGCCTAGTGGTAAGCGCTTGATCTTAACAATTGATATCAGAGTCAAGGTCAATGGTTTGACACATTGATTGCAAAGAGCAATTATTGGAAGGGAGATTGTTAGGTACAATAATTGTCCCTACTTGGTAGAGCGATCGAACCGTTGTGCTTGAGCTGCAGTGCGGTTTAAAAGATTTGAGTTGCACTATTGTTACTAGCTATAACTTTTGGTAAAGCGACGAGCGCTCGATCTTACAAAATCTAATATTAGGTTATTTAAATTAAGATCTTGTTCTAAACTTAAAAACTTGATGTCAAATAAATTACAAGTTATTAGGCTATATTCATTTTTATGTCCACATTTATATAGTTTTTGATTGATAAAAGATAAAAATTTATGTCCATATTTGCTTCCTTTGTCTCATTTTTCTCTTTAAGATGATATCAATAATTAGTTATATACATGTTTAATTTTTATAGCAAAACACTTTATTTACAATTAAGTAATTTATAAGAACATACAAAATTATTTATAATATTTGCATATATTAAAATTATATAAAGAACGATAAATAAAGATCACAAACATATAACATAATTTCTCAATAAGTAGTTGGTGTACAATAATTTTGTTCCGATTAAGCAAAATATATCTCAAAATCATATACATATTTATTATATATACACTATATTATTAAATTTTAGTAACTCATACTAATTAACTTTGATATGGGTTTTTTTATAAATAATTTAATTTTTAAAATATATTTCAAAAATAATTTTTTTAAAAAAATTTCAGAATTACTGCAATCCGTGCTTACGAAGCACGGACCATGCTCCACGTTGGAGCGTCCGCGCTTACAACGTGGAGCGTCCGCGCCCTCCATCGTCCCTCCTCCACGTGTCCCATCTCCTCCCTTACACCCCTTATCCCTCACCTATTCTCTTTCCTGCTCTCCTGCTTCCTCCTTCGTTTATCCTTCCATTTTCATTTCTCCATTTATCTTATCTGTATATCTCAATTTCTCCTTCGTCACCGAACAACTTTTGATCGTTGCTTAACGTAGAACAAAGTTTAGAAGATCGACAATTTATTTCAGAATGACAGATAAGCGAGGTCCAAAAGATCCAAGTGTCCTCTATTTACAAGCGACACATATATCATCAACATTTTCTTCATTAACCGTTGATGATATTGTCAAAGTGAAGAGGTCAGACAATTTGATTTGGAAGTTATACACTGATAATTATATACACAATCGTGTACTTGCATATTTAAATCATATGGGTTTCTATGGAGTTTTAGAATGTGGTTCACAAGTTTTTGATAATCATATGATTACTGATCTTGTTGAACGTTGGCGATGCGAGATACACACGTTTCATTTTACATGTGGTGAAGCAACAGTCATGTTACAAGATGTTTCAATAATTTGGCGTCTAACAATTGATGGTGAAGCAGTCACTGGAATAGATGTGTCACATAAAGTTGAGGAATGACAACACATCTGTTTGGATTTGTTGGGATTTATACCATCATCAAAACATTGAAAGGTGTTCATTTGTCTATGACTGCACTACTCATTTGTCTATGACTGCACTACACGATCATTGCATGTCTAACCTTGTTAATTATGATACTTCAGAAGTAGATGTTGTGAAATATACCCGTTGTGTAGCGTTAATGATTATTGGAGGAATAATGTTCACGGACTATCAAGGAGGGTCTGCTAGACTAATATTTTTGCAACTGCTACGGGATATTGATAACGTGAATTCTTATAGTTGGGGTAGTGCAGTTTTAGCATTTCTGTACCGTGAGTTGTGTAATGTGTCACGTATAGAGAAGACTACAATGGCTGGACCTTTATATATCATGCAAGTATAATTAATGTAATGTGATTATTTAACACAATGTGTTTGTTAATTTTGTTGACCTATTTTTATTATTATAAGCAGATATGGGCATGGAGCAGGATTAAATATGTTAACCCCGACCGAGATGGGTTAACATTAGTTGTACCTCCCATTGATCCAGATGCTATTATTCCAGTTTCTCCATATGGTGCACGGTAATATTTAAAAATTATTGTGGTAATATCAAATATAACTCTTATAATTTTTTGATATGTAATTTTTTTTGTTAAATTGTAGGTGGAAAATTGGATTTAGTTACACACATTCGCCAACACATGCTGTAAGAATTATAAGGGATTCTCTAGACCGTATGAATTATGATGAGGTATTATAGAATTTTAATATTTAATAGTGATTAAATGAAGATTATTTTTTTTTTGATTAAATGAATTTTTAATTTGAACATTTATATTTTTTACAGTTTAATTGGATCGTTTACCAGAAGAATGACATAGATGTAAAGAAGATTATTGATTCATACGACAACAAAATATGGTGATGTGTTCGTCCCCTTATTTGCTTTGACATCGTGGAGATACATCGTCTTAATCGGGTGATGCGACAATTTCGAAGAGGACAATCAATTCCAGTGTCTGCCGTCGACAATGATGATATGCATAATATCACGAGAATAGGTCATCGAAGCACCAATTGGAGAGATTATCATAAAAATTCAATTGAGTTGTGGAATAATAGGTTGAGGTATATTGCTAAAGGGGTATGACACGGGCGATCGATGCAAACTGACGAAGACTACTTCCAATAGTATAATCGAATAATTGTACGCACCATATCACCTACAGTTAATGTCATTGGTTTTCAACCATAGCCATACAATGCTTTTTCCGGACAATTTAATGTCCAACAAAATTTCAGTATGTCTTCTCCTTTTTCGCATCAGTCATCATTAAGGTGGGGAAGTGATATGGTTAGGCAACCAAGTGGGTTTGCAGGAACTTCTACTACTATTCCGTCAACTGATTTGAATATTGCAGGAACCTCTAATACTCAACCTGGTTTTTCAGTGATACAGGGATTGCTGACTTTCGTTCTTTTGGTCAGCAGGATTTTCAAACTCCGTCTTGGTCGAACATACAAAGTTTTACAAATTTGCTTAATGTTGGTCCTCAGCATATTGTGCATGACATTCGACCACATAGGAATGTTATTTCACCTATCATTTTTCCAGGTTACTCGAATGAGGCAAATCCTGAAGATGTAGGATTGCGTAGAGGGACGAAAAGACGCAATCCACCTGATTGTGGAACAGGAAGCCATTTGTATCATTGTAATTATGACGATGATTCTTCTATTTAATTGTAACTATATCATTTCTATTGTTGTACAATTTGCATTGTTGCATCGTCTAAATTTTATTATTTCTACAATATAGTGATTATAAGCGAAATATAAGCGAAAGATAAGATGAAAAAAATCAGAAGTGCCGAATAAAAAGTAGATACACAATTAAACAAAGCTGAAATCAAAGATAAGATGAAAAAAAACATAAGTGACGTCTTTGTCCTCAAATTTGTTGTTCTTCGTTTCGTGCTCATCTGCGAAAACTAAATTAAAATTAAAGAAACCCAAAATTTAGTACATGCAATGTCTTCAATGTACAGTAATAAACAAATAAAATCATGAGATCACATACCTCATTCAGGTAGCATCAGGAATCGTTGATCACGGCTCATCCTCGTCATTTTCTGGTGGTGGCACTCCCGATGCATCCCCTTGTTGTTGATAGTCATACTTAAAATGGAATGGTGGAATGAAATGTTCGCGTTCGAACAATATTTTACTGCTCGGTCGCGAACATTACCCGACTATTTCTGTTTTTTTATGTTTTTTTAAAAAAATAAAAAATTAAAACCAATTTATTTTTAACATATCATAGCGTTATTACAATTTAACAAAAGACTTCATCGATGTTTGTCTCTCTCTAACTACCGGTCTGTCCATCTCATTTCTCAATCGAGTTGTTATGTCCCTACCAACTCTTCTTCTTTCATGTCTAATCGGGTTGTGGTGCAACTCGAAAGTTGGAGGATGTAATGCCCGAGATTTTGATTATTGTAATCTGAAATAAATTGTTGATAAATTGATGTGATTATAGACAGAACGGATCAGACTGGGAAAGACGAGTGAAGACACGAATTATGTGCGAGGACTGAACCCCTCGCGCATATGCGCGACCGGACAGGGCGCATATGCGCGAGGTAGGCAGAGAACCTCGTGCATATGCATGACCAGGACCCGCGCATGTGCGTGAGGATGGCAGAGAGTTGCAAAGAACCCCGCGCATATGCGCTGAGTGAGGGCGCGCATATGGCAAGCTGTCGTGATGTTACGCGCCGAGACAGAATATCTCGCGCATATGCGTCGAGGAGGGTCGCGCATATGCGCGAGACGTGCAGCACCTAGAGTTAGCCACTTGCCCCTAGCCATGCATTGTATATATATCAACAAATGATTTTGTCCCTCAGAATCAGTAAGAAAGAATCGAGAAAGGCTTCTGAGAAATTGCAAGAAATCCTTACGCCTTTTATTTTAGGTATTTGAAGTTTGTGCAAGATCCGCCCGTCAGAATTTCGATCCGACTTCGGTATCATATTTCTATCGACCAGAGCTTCAACTGGACGTAAGTTTTATTGATTTCTATTATGTTTTGAAAATATAATATTGAAAGAATCAGATATGATTCATATATGGTGTTCTTGACATAGTAGACATCGTATAATCGAAACCAGATTGAAGAACGGATACCATATAAAATTGTTATGATTTTTGGAATAGAGTTGATTGAGATTTGATATCAGATTTGTATTGCTATCGATTATGAGTTGTGGGAATTGATATCTGTCGATTTGCATTTCTGGGTATATTGAGATTGTACCGTTATGCCGTTGAAACAGAATTTGATTGAGTTCTGATTATATTCAGTATTGATTTGAGTAGTATATTGATATTGTACTCTTCGATATTGTCATTGCCAGATTGATTAATTGACAGATTCGAATTCAAGACTTCGACATAGTCAGATTGACAGAAAAGAAAGGTATAAATCAATGTTGATCCGGGATTGCACAACTCGAGTTTGATTTAACTTGAGTTTCCCAAAATCACATACTTAATTGTCATTGCCTCGATATGTTGCAATGTCTGAGATTGAGATGCTTATTCTATTGATTTATAACAAAGCATGTATTGAGTCAGAGGCGGAGATGCCTAGTCATTGGCAGGATATGCCAAGTCTGTGGCGGATATGCCAAGACACTGGATGTTTGGTTTATATCGATGTTTGCTTAGGAGTTGATTTATTCCTGTCGCTGAGACTCGATATATGAGACAATGTCCAGGAACCGGGATCCCTAGATTAGAGATGAGTCGAGTCTGAGATGACGAGTCCAGAGTCTATTTACAGTTTTATATCGATACATGTCTTTCTGATTTGATACATGTTATTGATATCCGTTTCATGCTTTTATAGTTGTTATATGATTGCATGTTTACATGGTTTATACTGGGATTATATTCTCACCGGAGTTATCCGGCTGTTGTTGTGTTTGTATGTGTGCATGACAACAGGTGAGACAGGATCAGGGTCAAGAAGAGAATGATAGAGGACAAGTTAGCGTGGAGATCCGGATCAGAAGTAGATAGGCTTCAGCACTTGATATATAGTAGTTGAATCCCTAGTTTGATTTTAATGTATTGAGCACAAGACATGTACTTTACTTTTGATCTGTATATCAGATTGATAACATTACGTTTCCGCATTTGTATTTTAAAAAAAAATTTAGACCATGTTTCTTTAATTGTTCTAATCATTCCCAAATATGATTAAGAAATGAATTAGCGTCCGGGTCCCCACAGATGATCCCAGTATCGCTCATCTCCAAGAGGTTGAAATCTGTCCTCGTACGTTGCTAAGTACTCATCTATGTTATATCATGGATGCACAAGTGTCGTCGGATCTAAGGAGTGCCACTTAGTGGTGCAAATAGCATGTGAACATGGGATGCCAAAAATCGTCCATTTACCACATGAACAATCACTTGTTGATAACTTCACCACCTGTATATGTTGGCAACGACTTGGTCTTCCAATAGTTGCAACAGAAGCAGTTTGTTCACGTACATCATATTTGACAACACGATATTCACTAGATTTTCTCGCCTATTTCTCATACTTCCGACATGCATAATGTGGTGACCCGAACCTAATTCGTCTTCTTAATCATTATTAAGAATCAATATGACAATTAAGTAATATGGGACATAAAATCTTTTTCTTTAAAATACAAATGCGGAAACGTAATGTAATCGATCTGATATACATATCAAAAGTAAAGTACATGTCTTGTACTCAATACATTAAACTCAAGCTAGGGTTCAACTACTATATATCAAGTGTTGAAGCCTATCTACTTCTGGTCCGGATCTCCACGCAAACTTGTCCTCTCATTCTCTTATTGACCCTGATCCTGTCCCACATGTTGTCATGCACACATACAAACACAACAACAGCCGGATAACTCCGGTGAGAATATAATCCCAGTATGAACCATGTAAACATGCAATCATATAAAAACATATATAAAAGCATGAACAGATATCAATAGCATGTATCAAATCAAAAAGACATGTATCGATATAAAACTGTAAATAAACTCGTGACTCGTCATCTCAGACTCGACTCATCTCTAATCTAGGGATCCCGGTTCTTGGACGTTATCTCATATATCGAATCGCAGCGAAAGGAATAAATCAACTCCTAAGCAAATATCGATATAAACCAAACATCCAGTGTCTTGGCATATCCGCCACAGACTTGGCATATCCGCCAATGACTAGGCATCTCCGCCCATGACTCAATATACGCTTTGCTATAAATCAATAGAATAAGCATCTCAATCTCAGACATTGCAACATATCGAGGCAATGACAATTAAGTATGTGATTTTGGGAAACTCAAGTTAAATCAAACTCGAGTTGTGCAATCCCGGATCAACATTGGTTTATACCTTTCTTTTCCGTCAAAATGACTATGTCGAAGTCTCGGATTCAAAGCCTGTCAATATCAATCTGGCAATGACAATATCGAGGAGTATAATATCAATACGTCATTCAATCAATACTGGATATAATCAGAACTCAATCAAATTCTGTTTCAATGGCATAACAGCACAATCTCAATATACCCAGCAATACAAATCAACAGATATCAATTACCACAACTCATAATCGATAACAACACAATTCTGATAACAAATCTCAATCAATTCCATTCTGAAAATCATAGCAATTTTATACGGTACCCGTTCTTCAATCCGTTTTCGATTATATGATGTCTACTATATCAAGAACACCATATATGAATCATATCTGATTTCTTCAAAATCATAATTTCAAATCATAACAAAACGTAGTAAAACTTACGTCCAGTTGAAGCTCTCGTGGATAGAAACACGGTACCACAGTCGGATTGAAATTCTGCCGGACGGATCGTTCACAAATCACAAATCTAAGATATGAAAAGGCGTAAGGATTTCACCAGCTTCCTCGGTTCTTCTTTCTACTAATTGTGTCTGAAGGGAATGAAAGATTCATATATATACATCCACTTGCATGAATAAGATACGTGTCTGATTTTTCATACATTTCGGGCAGCGCTCGGGCAGTCACAAACTACCGCTCAGGCGCGGAACGTTCTGTCCAAGCCCTCATTTTGTGCAACACTGGCACTCGGGCGGTCACAAACTACCGCTCGGTGCCAGACTTTCTGTCCAGATTTTAATCTTGTGATGCATTGGCGCTCGGGCGGTCATTTTCTACCGCTCGGGCTCCAGATGTTTTGTCCAACATCTTGGCTTATAATGCACCAACGTCCGGCTTCTTCGCTTGAGTTCCTACAATCTCGATTCTATCAATTAATCAATGACTGATTACAGTGATAAAATCTCGGGCATTACACATAATCTGACCACAGCTGATTTTCCTGAACCATACGACTACCTCTTGTTACACGTTCAATGAAATATTGTACGCACCTCAGAAGTGTCAAGTGTATTATGGCAGATATAGGAAATCTACGAGCACCCTTCAGCACGCTATTTAAACACTCCGACATATTGGTTGTCATCACCCCACGACGCTAACCACCGTCATGAGCCAAACTCCATTTTTCTTTCGCAATTCCAGTCAAATATCGGTGCGCCAAAAGGTTTTTTTGCTTGATTGCCTCCATTATTACTTCAAACTTACAAATTTGATTTTGTGTTCCTGCCGCCCAGCATAAACCTTTCAAATGCACGTCTTTGAATTTAGCATCAAAGTTTGAACACACATGTCTCAAACAAAAACGATGCACACCATAAGGAGATTGAAAATATGGTAGATCTTCAGTTGCTCGCACAATTCCCTTATGCCTATCAGAAATAAGACACAAACAATTTTCACCACGAACAACATGTCTTCCTAGGTTCTCCAAGAACCATTTCCAAGAATCTGATGTTTCTTCATCCACAATAGCAAATGCTAACGGTAAAACCTGGTTGTTCGCATCCAGAGTGACAGCGATCAACATTTTGTGCTTGTATTTGGTATACAAGTGTGTACCATCGACACTAATTATTTTTCGACAATGCCGAAACCCATCAACACACGGCCTGAATGCCTAGAAAACATAGTTCAGTGTCTTACTCATTTCAGTGTTGGCTCTGAGATGCTTCGACTCCACAGCTGTTCCCGGATTATATTTGGACAAAGCACACATGTATTTTGGAAGTAACTGAACGGAGCTTTCTCATGTACCATAAGCAATTCCATAGCACGTTTCAAATTTTGTCATGCCTTCGTATATGAGATTTGATATCCATATTTATCTTTCACATTTTCGACGATATACTTAATCTCGTACGAAAGATCACAACGAACAACTCCCAATAGCGTATGTGCCACCATATCACTATTCAAATTCTTATGGTCTATACCAACAGAGGTAGATATACATGTGTGAGGCCCGCCATATTTTGTTATTTTCCAATAACCAGTTTTGGCCTTCAAAGAAGTGCGAAGTCCCGATCGACAAATGACTGTAGAAGAATTATTTCTGCAACGTAATTTCCACAAACTGCGTGTGCTATCCACGACACGGTACTCACGCCTGATCACTCTAACTGAATAATCCTTCACATATGCAATAAGATAATTCTTATCTTTAAATAATATATTAACACATAATTCACCTCTATCCGGATTGTATAGCTTGTTTGCATTCCAAAAGGTACATCGACAGAATTAGGAGGCTCTTCCCCAAAAAATTTATTGAAAAATGATGGCATCTCAAAAGTGTTTGAAAGAAATGTTATGGTCTGCCTCTGTAATGTGTCACGAAGTGGTTGACGAGATGATGTCCCCTCATCAGAATTTGTAAAAGTATTCACTTCATCATCATCATTCACTTCTTCTTCTTCAAACTCGCTATATGACATATCGAGTTCAGAATCACTTCTACAAATATCATCATTAGAGGCCATATTCGGACAACGAGCACTCATCTAATGTTGGATTCGGCCAATATGGAGTAGGATTTTGTTCCGTCGAGACATTGATATATTGATCCCAAGACCCACTTACATCATCGAAATTTATATTACCGAGTCCTTCAGTAACTTGTGGAACATAAGATTCAAGATCCTGGAAACCACCATATGTAGAAGTACCGGGTTTGTTATTGAAACCTGAATCGGATACATGTGAACGTAGGATTCAGAATCATCAAATCCAAGATGATGCGCAATTGAATTTGCTTCCACGTATAAATGCAACATATGCATATTGTCACATTGCATTATAAACTGTAAAACATCATCATCAACAAGATTGACTTGAATTTCATGCCAAAATGATCTCTCCATAAATGAATATTTTGTTGACAACTTCAAAGAAAAATTCGTTGGATCGATTCCTAACATTTTATGCACAACTTCAACCAACTCCAACAAATTAATAGATCGTAATACTCGTATCGGTCTAACAAATGGAATGATACATTCAACCGATCCATTATCGATAACTACATGACCACCAAAATATAAGAGTACATCGATGTTAGACATTTTGCCGATTAATTTGAGAGAAAATTTATGTAGATTCAAAGAAGAAATTGATAACTCATTCGTTCACAACAATTATATAGACGAAAAATGCTGAAGAATATTTAGATTTCAATTATTGAACTTGAAGTGAACATTCAGAAATCAGGAATCAGAACTTCACGTGAACTTTCAGAAATCAAAACTTCACGTGAAAAGGTTGAGGAAATGTGAAAGGTTCAGGAAATGAACGGATCCGAAAAAAGGAAAAAAAATATACAGAGTCCGTGCTTTGTAAGCACGGACGCTCCAACGTGGATCATGGTCTGTGCTTCGTAAGCACGGATTGCAGTAATTTTGAATTTTTTTTATTATTTTTGAAATATATTTTAAAAATTAAATTATTTATTAAAAAAAACCCTTTGATATGTCAACGTGACAACAATTTTTTTAATAGTTTTACAATTCATAATATTTATGAGCTAATTTTAATTATGTGTGTTTTTTAATGGCTTTTGTACATCCCTCTATTTTTTAAAAAAAAATTTCTCAACTTATCTCTAATTTATCTAAAAGTTCAACTATATCAATAAATATAATCTAATCACTAACCTATAAGGATCATATGTTGATAAAATAATATATTTATTTTGTTTTATTAATCTTATTTTTCAACCGTGGTTGAAATATAAAATAGAAGTTGGTGCTACAGTTAACTAAGGTAAAAAAACCCAAAAAGAAAAAGGAAATTAGATATGACAACTTTTTCCACGAATCGGGATCTCGTGGAGAAAACATGAAACGGGAACAGAGATATTCGATTTTTTCAGGTTTAAGTTCGAGTTTGGGGATTTTTTAAAATTCCTGAAATATTTCAGGAAAATATGAGATTACTATCTCCATCCCCGAAACCGCTCCAAAAAATATTAATAATAAAATAATAATATTATTAGTATTAATAAAAAAATACTAATAATAATAATATTATTAATATTGATATTAATATTATCACTAATAATAATAAATAATAATAAGTTTTGGTTCGAGAAAATCCCCTAACCCTCCCTCGTCTTACCCCATTAACATTTTAAAATGGGAATGGAGGTGAAGATGTGAGTTTGATCTCCGCGATTTCGAATATGGTATAGAGGTGATGATAGAATTCGGAGACGATGATAAGGATGACAAACACGTCCTGCACCGCTCCGTTATCATCCCCTAAATCCCACAACCCTCGAGAAGCGGAGAGGGTGAGACGACCTGAGCGTTCTCCCGGATCTCAAATCAATATTGCATCTATTGGTATGTTCATAAACAATATTTTATATGGCTGACGATGTTGAATGGGTGTGAAGGAGAGCCATGGAATAAAAATTTGCGAACAATATTCCAATCTACGAATATTATATGTCCACCTAATCGGTGGTGTGGTGCGCCAAAAGCTTAGTAGGAAATAAATCATAAAAATAATATTAAAATAAGGAAGAAATCAAAGCAAAACAATACGGGTACTGTGCTTTCTGGCATCAGCTCGTTGCTTTGTTTCTTCTTATTTCGATTCCATTCTTGGGTCGGAAAGGGTAAGTTGCTCCCCTTCTCCTCCCCACATTGATTTCCCCGCCTCCAAATTTTCAGCCCTTTTCTTTTTACATATAAATCATACATGGCATGATTTAAGAAAATATATTTCTTAGTTCTTCTAGCATGAAAGTATCCAGTGTCAAATCTTTTGTTGATTTAGTTTTCCCATATAGCCTGGAGAGTTGAAATCTTTTAAAGTTGGAGTTTGATTCTAAAAGGGCAGTCCGTCTTCAAAGGAAAAAAAAATAGTTGGGAAAATATATTTAAAAGAAGGCGCCCACAGACTGTTGCAGAGGGCAGTGGGGTGTTTCTTGGGAGGTGTTGGATGATGGGTAGGATAGAAAAAATGCAAGCTTTGGAGGTAAGAAACTGTGGATCTCTATATAATTCTGATTTGGGTCTCCAATGGAATCTCCAAGATTGCAACTTTTTCCCTGGTGGCGGCCTCTTTGCTTCTGTGGGGCAAATGGGAAACAACGAAAACAGGGGTTTCAAATTACCGTATGCCGATTTGTTTGTGAAGTATGTTTCGTTGCCTGAGGGGTTTAAGATCTTAGGTGTGCAGGAGGAGGAAAAGGGGGTGACGAAGAAGAAAAATGGAGTTAGGCTCAATCTTAAAATTAAGAACCCCTCCTTGAGAAGGTTATTGAGCGGTGGAATAGCTGGGGCGATATCGAGGACTGCGGTAGCTCCACTCGAGACGATCAGGACTCACTTGATGGTGGGCAGTTATGGGCATTCAACCTCTGAGGTGTTCCACAATATTATGAAAGCAGATGGATGGACTGGATTGTTTAAGGGCAATTTCATTAATGTAATTCGAGTTGCACCTAGCAAGGCCATTGAGGTGAAGTGTGATTTGTTTCGGTTCTCATCTTTCTCTTTTCTTAGTAATTTTATTTGCCCATTTGATATTCTGTGCTAGTTTTATGTTTATTTTGTTCTGGCTTGTTAATTGTTTCTTTTAGATTTCAATCGTTTTGTAGTTAGCTGGATACCTTTCCCTTCTATTGCTACGAACATTGTCTATTTTGTCGAGCAAGTAAATGCGTTTGCTACTTCAATATCAGCTCTCACACTCTGTGGCATGAATTTTGATGAGACATAACTTATTACTGCCTTTTATTTGCTGATTGTTGCTTTGTTTGTGTTCTTGTAAATCTGTTTTGAGCTTGAGCACTGAAGGAGCTTCTCCTTTATGCATTGTAAATTCTGTGTGGCTTTTGGACTGGTTACTATGATCTTGTGATGTTCGATGATCAAGACTAAGTAGAATACAGTGATATCTTTGTTGAGCACCATGGGACTTTAATTCCTGGGAACTAGCTGATGTCGTTAAGATAAGTAAAGCAATGCCTTCCAAGGCATATGTTACCACCATCCACTATACTACCACCGTGAGTATTGACCTTTCTACCACCAACTGTCCCTATTGCATTGCTCGTAACCTGAAGCTTTGTGTTTAAAGCTGTAGCTTCGTGTGATTTGAATAATTGACCTTTGGTTCTTTTACGTTAACCTGAAGCTTTGTGTTTAAAGCTGTAACTCATTTATATATGCTTCCTTCGTTATTTGTTGCAGTCTTACGTACAGAAGCTATACCTAAAACTCCCATCTCCTGCAAACTATCACTTATATTTTACTAATATATCAGACTCTACTCAGGAAACATAGAATATTAAATATTTATGTTTGGAAAATACTTGTATTTATTCTTCTATTGTGTTTTTACCCATTTCTTGTACCTGCAAGTTTTACTACAGTTATTTGTTTATGACACTGTCAACAAGAATTTGTCTTCAAGACCTGGAGAACAATTCAAATTGCCTGTTCCCCCTTCATTGGTGGCAGGAGCCTGTGCTGGAGTTAGCTCAACTCTTGTAACTTATCCCCTTGAGTTAGTCAAGACGCGATTGACCATTCAGGTAGAAAGAACCAAAATTTCCTGTTCTTTTTAATTTCTATATCAACCCCTTGATAGCCTGTTTCCATACTGCAGAGAGGAGTTTATAATGGTCTGTTCGACGCTTTTGTTAAAATATTGCAAGAGGGTGGGCCTGGAGAGCTCTATAGAGGTCTTGCGCCTAGTGTCATTGGAGTGATTCCATATGCTGCTGCCAACTACTGTGCATATGACACGTTACGGAAGGCCTATAGAAAGATTTTCAAACAGGAGAAGATTGGAAATATTGAAACACTGTTGATTGGATCAGCAGCTGGTGCTTTATCAAGTACCGCCTACTTTCCCTCTTGAAGTGGCTCGTAAGCACATGCAGGTTGGTGCTGTCAGTGGGAGGCAAGTGTATAGGAACATGCTTCATGCTTTTGCCAGCATACTTGAACGAGAGGGAATTCAAGGTTTGTACAAAGGGCTCGGCCCGAGCTGCTTGAAGTTGGTGCCTGCAGCTGGGATATCTTTCATGTGTTATGAAGCGTGCAAGAAAATTTTGGTAGATAAAGAAGAGGACGAGTAGGAAGAGCTTTTTCATGAATAACCAAAGCTAAAAGCCGGGATACATATTTTTTCGAGTTGACTTGAAGTTGTGTCATTTTCTTGATACTAGAAGGACCAAAATTTTGAGACTGAGACCAGGATGTTATTTGGTCTTGACCTTTTCTTTTATTTTTAATCATACGTAGGCCTACCCTTGTTTTTTCCGCCTTTTGATTACTGCTGCATCCTTTTGTTTTTCTATATTTTTAAGTATCATAAATAATTGTTCGTGCATTTTTAATTGTAATCTCAGATATTGTGAAGACTAATGTTTAATCATTTGGTACACAATTCTATTGCACCTGGAATTTCTGTATTCTGGTTGTGTCTGTTTTCCACTTATTCCATTTTACAGTATTGGTGTTAATCCGAAGAAAGGAATGCTGCCGCCTTTTCTCATTCCATGTTTATAATCAGATCTCAATAGAGTTTAGTTTCGTTTCACTGATTACCTGTAAAAAGCTGCTTCTGGAGTTGATAGCCTCACATTTGAGTAGTTGGCGATTTTGCAAGATGTGAGGCATTCTCATTCTGTGTATGTGGGTAAATCAATGAGGTGTTCAATCTCTTCTTTGAAAAAATGTCAAGATAAAACATGTTTTGGGTAATAAATAATCAAACTACTCGGCAAAAAAAGAAGAAGCAAATAAACAAGTTCGGAAAAACCTCTGTACTGGGTCAAGGGCCGCAATGACACAAGTGCTACTACACAGCGTATGCGAGTATGATATATTCTAAATCACAGGGGCTTCAGAGTTCGATGAATATATCCATCACCTCATTTAGACGCTACATAGAAATGGCACAACACAACTTAAGGAGGTTCCCGACATGACCCTTTTTCCCTTACTTCTCTATCTATACAAACGAAATGCAGGTATCTGGTATCACATGGAGTTGATCTTACAAGATGGCATACAAAAGAAATACTCGTCAACAGTTGATACCGCACTGACCTTGTGCAGCTCTCTTTGTAGCCTCAGATGTGAAGGGGTCGATTCGCACCCAAAGCAGAGAGAAAATTGATGCAAGTAGAATAGACCAAACGATGACGATTGTAGGAGTCCGGTTTTGCCGCCCTAACAAACCTTTCAGGAAAGGATACAAGTGGACAACGACCCACATAGCAAAGAATAATTTCCCAAAAAGGGGACCCCATGACTGATATCCACTGTTGATAGCATATGAAACACCAGCCACAATTCCGACCAAATTTACAATAAGGACAGTGGTGGGAGGTATAAGGAGGGATGTCCATTTGAACACATAAAGCTCGGAGAAATCTCCATCTTCATCAGATGCTTTTGAAGTGACGGTGAAATTGGTATCAATTCCTGCTAGGACTTTTAAGAGACCTTGAAAGACAGCAAAGAGATGGGCCGATGTTCCACCAATGACCCAAAATTGCTCGTTCCTCCACCAGTCCTCAACAGTAACACCACCCCACCTCATTTCAAGTATGCCGGTAGCGAAAATAGAGACAAAGAGAAGAATGAACCACATGCTGGCAAAATTGCTTATCTGCACAAGAGTGGTATTATAATCACATAACTCAGGAAGCAAATGACAAAAGTGATATTATGTCTCACCTCTGGAATGATAAATTTGTTAGTGAGAAGACAGATAGCAGGAAGAATGCAATAGGCGATCAATGGAATAGAAGTGAGCGGATAAACAATGGTGTTAATATAAGCCAGTCTCTCCAATAGTTGCAGTTTCCCAGTGTAGCCATACCATATGGGACAATGCCTGCTTAGAAGGATTTCAATGGATCCGAGAGCCCACCTCAAGACCTGGTTCAAACGATCAGACAAATTGATGGGAGCAGACCCCTTGAATGCTGGACGAGGAGGCATACAATAAATGGAGATCCATCCTCGAGCATGCATTTTGAACCCGGTCAAAATATCTTCTGTGACAGAACCGTAAATCCACCCAATCTGATATGATAGGAAGAAAATGAACTGAGTTTTTACTACAAAGGCAATTAGTATCGATAAAGGACAGATCTCTCATTCTAGAGGATACAAAACTCGGATGGAGAATAACAGAATGAAAATAAAACCATCATTTATTCACATCACCTCTTTGCCCCATTCTGTTTTATCTTCATAACCACAGCTAATAACATGAATTGCTTCTTTTAAAAGAGTGGCAGGATTTGTTGATGGTGGAATGCCGCCCTGTTCCATAAAGGTTGCAGCAATGAAGACAGGAGATTGACCAAATCGTTTCTCCAAGCTCTTCTGAGACATAAGAAGCGACTTCTCATCATCGTATCCTGTCCAAGACAAGGAATGCTTAGACACTGCCTTTTAAGAGAATCACTGGTATAAATATAGCTTTAGGAGTGAACTCACGAAAAACAAGACAGTTCAAAACATGCATTTTGTTGACTAAAGAGTTGAATGAAAGGTTTTTTACTTTACCGTAACCATTTTCCAGAATTTATCCAAATTGACTCTACATGGTAAATTCAGAGCGGAGGCCAAATAGTCCAACTCATAGGCAATAGTACTTCAATAACAATATTAAAATATGAATTATGGTACATAAAACTATCAAAATATGGAAGCAAATACCTTCCACACCATCTTCTATGTCCTCCACATTAAAGATAGGAATGGTGGATTCAGTTCTTTTTACAGCTCGGTTCTTATCAGTGTACTTTTTATTGGCCCTCCTCCCCTTCTTCCTTGATCCACAACAGCTTCTAACAATAATGTTTGGTCGCAGGTCTTCTTCTGTAAGGACTGGATCGTATCCATACAGAGCTTGCCGATTAAAGCAACATCCAGTTCCCACATAAACAGGGCCTTGAAGGCCATCTAACCCTTTCAAGTTGATCTGCAATTGGAAAACAATTCAATGTTAAAATGCAAGAACAAGGGAGATATTAGAATCTCAAAATTGTCGTAAAAAAGTCAAGTGAGACCTACATCAAAAAAGACAATATTGCGGTTAGCATATCTATCGTGCAAATCGATGCCATCAAAACGCTGAGGAAACTGCACATAGCAAGTCTTCTTTCCATAAGCGGGATCCATCATAAAACACATGGCTTCTTTAAGAGCTTTACTGTTGTTGAAGTAGTGATCACAATCGACATTCAAAAGATATGCTCCATTTGTGAGGACAGCAGAGACACGGATCTGAAGCACACAATAAACATTATCAAATAGAAATTCAGTAACAATTTAAAATTACCCAAAACGAAAAAAAAAAAAGAGAGAAAAGGTGATTAAAGGAAGATTTAGCCTTTCGCTTGTCACAAGCCTCTTCATATAGGCCTAAAAATACATATCCATCCTACAGCGCATAGAGATAAATTTGAAACCTAACTATATGGAACCAAAAGGGTGGGTTCTAGCGGGATTGCTATGTGTTTGAAGTCGGGCTCATCCACAAAGTGCCCCCCAAGAAAATAAATCACCTACCAATGCATTCATAGCTCCAGCTTTCTTGTGATGTTGAAATCCTGGACGCTTCTCACGAGAAACATAAACCAACCGAGGAAGCTCATTTCCATCAGTATCAAGGCCCCCACTATGTCCCAGAAAGACCTGTTAAAAGAGATGAAAATTAGAACATAGCAAATAGTAAAGATATAACCTGAATGCAAAAGAACATCGAAATAAAAAATATACCTGAATCATTCCAGGATGATCCCGAGTGTTATTCCCTGGCCAAGAAGTTCCATCTTGCATTGTCCATCCTTCTTCAGGCATTTTTTGAGCCTTGGCAACCAGAGCATTGATGCGTACCTTAAATTCTTCATATTCCCTCTGCAGAAAAATGTTGTGAATACAGCGATGCTACAAATTTCTTCTGTTTCCTGCCTCATCTCATAAGATTACAAGAGAAGTCTTTGGTACCATAATGACAGTTATACTTGCACGTTCTGATAGTAAAATATTTTTGTTGATGATACTTATCCATAAGCATTTTGATTGCAAAATATTTTTGTCAAATTCACTCCACACATTTCCCACTAAATTTTGTCTGGTTTCAGAATTTTTTACACCAGTGCATGCATATGGAACTAATACTTCTGACAGTTAAACGACAAGTTTAACTCACTTCTCCTTTGGTAAAAGTCTAACTCGAGACACTTTTATTCAATCATTTAACTTTTATTTTAAATAAATTTAATGAAGCAAACTTTCAGGCATGTTTCTTTGCTAATTCTCAAAACGCATGACGGAAAATTAAGAGTTAAAATAAGATAAAGCAGAAGCGATGTACAAAGGATAAAGAGGTAAAGTCAATAACTAAAAAAATACGATTATTAATTATATTTAACATTCACCTTCATTGCTCTACGCTCTTTCACAAAGGAAGGCTGGATCTTGTCCTTCAGGTAATCAATCTTCTGAGCAAAATAAAATTCGGGGGCCCTGGGTTCAATGTTGTGCTTCTTGCAGAAAGGTACCCATTTCCTGGCAAATTCCGCAGTTTCAGAGAGTGCTTCAAAGGTCAGCATAGCTGCACCATCATCAGAAACATAACAAGAGACTTTGTCGACAGGGTAATCGACAGAAAGGATGGAAAGCACAGTGTTGGCAGTGATAAGAGGAGGCTCCTTCATGGGATCCACTGTACTCACAAATATATCAATAGGTGCTAACTGGGAGGGCTCACCCTCTCTATCATATCTGCAAACATATAAAATATATTAGGGGGAAAATGAAAACCCAATGAATCATTTCATCTCAGAAATGAAGGGCTAAGCAGTGAGAATTTAAAGAAAATTAACCAACCTTACAGCAAGTCTTTCAAGATAAGTCTCACGGTTAATGGGGTACCATTTCGGAAACTGATCGAGAAGCCATGAAAACGCAAACCAAACCTCACAGATGACTGATGTCAACCACAAAGGATAAGCATCCTTCACTGGATGAGTACAACGGTATTGCAAGAAAAAGCCCAAGATGATCAATCGAAGTATGATTACAACTCGATAAGGAGTGAGATGAGAAGAAGAAATAGGCACGATACGGCTCATAGGTTGGCGTGCATCATCAGCCCTGTCATCGATACAAACCATCAGCGGTCCCTATGATACGGTAAAGAAAGCTATAACATAAACAACATTCACGAAAGTAACAACGTGCCCTAAATTATACACAGCTGCAATTTAGATATGGTTTATGGTACTGATAATTATGATTTCTAATGATTAATGAGTCAGCTGTCAGTCATTAATATTTATTGTCAAAGTATTACAAAAAAACCAAAAGTAAAGATGCTCACATTTGTAGTTCTTCTCCATTTGACCCAGTTCCTTCAATATCTCCTTTCCCTTCACTGTATCGGTTGGCCATTTGGCCCATATTTTTGTCCTGCTTTTGTTTCCAACCTTCCACTCTCTCCTTCCAGTCAACATTCCCAAGTCCATACGAATTCAAGTCTTTTGAAGGGTCAACAATTCTCACAGGAACTTCATAAATTGATGACACCGTCGGTGCTAAGTCAAAATTTGACCCATGACATAATGATAAATTACAACGCATCTTGATAGGTACATACCTGGTTGCTGGGGGTCAACATAAGGAAGGGAGTGAACACGGTCTCCAGGGCCTAAAGGTCCAGACGTACTTCTTACAGATTGAGTGTCAAGCATAGACGGGGGGATCTCACCAGAGACCTGCCAATCATGTTAAAAAATTGATAAATACGAATTGTTCTGTTTTACATCTGGTAGGCAAATTGAGAAACTCATGTACAACCATCAAGATATATAGCAAACAAAATACTTTATGGTTAACTTACTGGCTGTCCATTGGTAAGAAGACGAATTGGTTGATGAGCCTCGCGTCTCGAAGATGCAGATAAATCGGCATCATCTCCTTGCCACTGAGATCTAGCCTTGTTCTTTCCTTGAGAGTAAAGAAATTCGTTTTCCAAATCATCGTCATCCTCATCATCATCATCACCGTCAACTCGTGGACTCCCTGAAAGATGCAAAACCACTATATCAATAAAGGTTCGAAATATAAGTAGCCAATACGCAAAGGAATCTATGAAGCACACTAACCTTTGTGTCTCTTGTACCTAGTCTTGCACTGGGGGCATGACTGGTTTCCATCTTTTCGTTCATATTCATAACAAGCTCTGCAGACTGGAAATGCACATTCATTGCAAGCAACAAAGACATCGCCATTGGCAGTCAGTCCAACGGTATCGCCACAAATCTGGCACATCTGGCCGTTCAAATTCTTCAGGGGCTTTGGCTGCACTTTGCATGATTACTACAGTGATTAATAACAGAATTTTACCGAGCCAAGCAAAGTTGAACCAGATCAAATGCAGAGCTGGCAAATTCATTTGAGCCCATCGCTCAAATAAACTTGTAAGACCTCCAAGTTTAGTATTTTTAGTCAAAGGGAAACACTTAACTGGAATAAGTCAATGGATCTTTCAAATCAGCAAGAAGAATTTCACAGCAAACTTATCAATAAGCCTTTTACACATTCAGCTGATCACCAGCAATCTCAAAGTAAATTACAACTAAAATAACAAAAATCATCAAATAAGTTTAAGTGCAGCGAATTCCTACAAGACCCAGAAATCAACCACAAGTCAATTATCAACCCCATGCCCAAGATCCAAGTCCCAATTCAACAGTTCCGACCTCATATCCAGCGCCAAGAACACTAATCAAGATCAGAAAAAGTCGGTCCAAATGCATGTTAAAAAATCATACCCCACTGTCAGAATCATGGCGAATTCTCACAAGCTCGTTCCTCTTGTGAGATCCAGCCACCATTCCAGCATTTGCCTCCATTATTTCTTCAGTATAATTACAAATTAATTATAAAAAAAAAAGAGAAATCCGTGCTGAAAATGGGAATCGGAGTTGAAGAATCAGTGAAGCATTGGAGAAAGGGAAAATAGTAAGAGAAAGATTGTTAGGCTGAATCAATCGGCAATCTCTCACTCTCTACTTCTCCTTCATTTGCTGTGGCATTTTCTCCATTTTCTTCTGTAATATATATTAACATAAGGTTTTCTGCCAGCTGAACCTGACACGGTCGGTTACATAAAAAAATTTAATATTTTTAATATTAATTATTTTTTTATAAATAAATTATTATATCATAAAATTGATTTACCGAGAAAAATTAAATTTTTATAAATATTTTTTATGTCCAATCTTTAGATTTGTCATTACTATATTAGTGATAGGTGTGCTTAGCCTAATAAAGAAAATTTTAAATTTATTTATAATTCTTTTAAAACATTTATTTATTATCAATGTGTGGAATTTGTCTAATTTTAAATCGAAGTTAAATTTATGATAACTAATCATTTTATGGTTTTTTTTTTCACTTACGGCCATTGTTACGTTAATTTTTTATTTTATTTTTTTTGCTAAAAGCTTATTTGGGTAAACTCATCTAAAATATTTCATTTTTTTTTGCTTATAGATACTTTAACCATTTGTAAAATCTATTATTAAATTAAGTTATTGAAGCTTTTGGAAAAAATAAATTCTGAAAAAACAAGAGCGCAAAGAGTAAGATATCGAAAAAAATAGTGAAGACAAATAGTTAAAAAAATATTTTAGAATAAAACTTATATAACTTGATAAATAATTTAATATAATCTTAGTTGTTTTGATATATCATAAGTTATTTACGGCATTCTAAGTTCTACGCTTTGTGATAATAAATAACATCTATCTTGGTGTAAATAGGAAAATACAAAAAAAAAATTATGATATCGTTTCACGTGTCAATTTTGTGAGAGATATCTCACATGACCCAAACTATGAAAAGTACTATTTTTTATGTCAAGTGGAGTTAGATGGACCAATAATGACATGCATTAATTGAGCAGAATTTTCAGATGAAAAGCAGTGGATTTTTCGACAGCCTTGTTGACAAATGAAGGAAACACATTTTCCCATGAATGAAAACGGGTTTCACAGCAATAAGGGATCTTTTCCACTTGGAGATTTAACTGCGAATCAATCATATCTTCAAACATCCTTTTAATCTTGTTATTCTATGCTATTTACATTTTGTTATGTCACTTGAGGATCTGCACCACTCAAACTTATCAGTGTTTACTAGCTTAGTCAGAACATCATTTATGTTATCGTTTGTATGGGTCTTTTGCATATCCATACTTCATTCTTCTAATACTTCTTGAACAAAATGAAACTGTACTTTAATATGTTTAGTCCTGGAGTGAAAGGTCGGATTCTTTGCAATGTGCAAGGCAATCTGACTGCTACAAAACAAATGAACTTGTTCGAACAAAACTTTTATGTTATGGTTTAAAGCAACGACTCTCCACAAGCTCAAGATGCTTAATGCACATAAAATTTCAGTTTTGAAGCCAAAGGTCAAGCCTCAACCATCTCAACCGCCTCTCTGTTGAAGGTAAAGAAGGAAAAAGGAGAAGAGATGGCTCCAGCCAAGAAGTCTAAGGCTGTAACAGGGAAAATCATTCTAGTTCCCAAGCCAAAAAGTAAGAGAAAGTTAATCACGTATGAAAGTGATTCTGATAAAGTATTTCTTTCACATGTCAAGAAGCTCATATCAACAAACACGAAACCAATTTCTACCCAAAGCAAGCTTGCACCTCTGCATGTTGAAAAGACAAAAGAGAATAGAGGAGAGAAAAGGGCTGAAGCGAAGCAAAATGAACTGACCAAAGCTGATATCAAGGTAACTACTGCTAAAACAACTGGAAAAGAAGTTTATGCTAAGACTGTAGAGAATTCACTCTGGTTAGAATAGATGATCCCCTCCAAATAGTTGTTTCACCCACCATTCTACCAACAACACGAGCAAAAGGATGTAGTTATTAGAGATCCCATTGAGTATAACAGATCTGGACTGGTCTCAAAATATACTTCCAAAGGGATAGAAGGGAAAGACAGGGAGAATATAGGGGAAGCTGAGAAGTTCGTACCCATGTCTGCTATACAAACTCAAATCGACCTCATGGACGAGGTAAATGAAAGTGTAGATACCAAAACTTAATTCTACGATGAATGATATCAGTTTCGAACAGTCACTTTTGCAAGGAAACTGGAAAATAAAGTAACGTTGTAGAAATTAATTTCTCTTGAAAAGACTATCTTGAAGACTATTAAAGTAATAACAATGGCTCACGCTATGGAGAGAAATGATTACTTCTTTGATCTTATGAGAACTAAAAAGATGACATTGATCTGTGATGAACTGAAGAAAAATTATAGTCCTATATGCTCAACTGCTCATGACGACAGAGCAACTTTCACTCAGTTGGACAAAAATTTGAATTCTCTTCGAATTAAGGTGACGTTCTGGGAAATGAATCAACAATTATACATTCCAGTGGATCACAGGAGCAAGAAATCCAACATGGACTTCATCAAAGAAAAATCTGTACAAGAGAAAAAGTCTAAGAGGAACAAAATGCGAAAGGACTCTTTAGATCAAGTGTTAAAGGAAGATACTGAACAAGAATCAAGCAAAGTTGGACCCTCAACAGTTCAGTTAAGCAAATTTTGGACCAAACAGAACCTTCAATCACTAAAGCGCTAGAAGGTCAGAAGTCAACTGAACCAGTTAAGGAGATATCTCTTGTTAATGTTGATGAGATCTTGAAAACAGCTATTTAGGCCATTGAAGAGGTCCATGATGAAGAGATTGAGATGACTGTTTCATCAAAAATGGAAACTGAGGAACAAATTGCACAAGTAACTAAAATTTTGAAGTCAATAGAAATTCAAATTCCTTCATTTAAAGTTTCTGAAACATTTTTCATGTTTGCATCTTTTAAGAATTAGATGGCTCCGAACCCTCCAATAGTTGAAGAGTTAGTTGCAGTAGCGAATTAAATGGTAATTCAGGAAACTGAAACTGAAGTAGTTGACACAATTGAGCTAGTTGATGTTGCTGGACCGAGCAACCAATTGATCATCTTTCCCGATCCCATTGCGCATATCATTGTTGAATCATCATAATTGGAGATGGGAGATGATATTCCAATGGACACCATCCTCTCAAATATGACCAGTATAAACACTCTTTTGTCACAAGTCAAGATAGGTCAGAAACTGAATGATACTGATATTAAAAACTTCAAAGAAAAAGTGGTCAAGGATCTCAAAAATCAATCCAAAGATGTCACTCCTTGTTCATCCAACTAGACTCCATGAGAATGAATCGCACTTCAACGTCACAAATATCAAGCGCTCATGTTTCTCTCACTTAGAAGATGAATCTAGTTCATGATAATTTTAATTCCAAGATTAATTCAGTTCACACTCAACTTTCAGCTAAGTTAGACATTATGTCAGCTCATATAACTTCAGTTGTGTACATTATGAAAATATATCTCTAACGTTGACAAAAAAAAAAAGGAAAGAAAAATCTGAAAAGTCTAAAGCTAAATCTATTACAAAGAAAACTGATAAGAAGAGTTGAGACAAGAAACAATATATAGTTGATATTGTTTATCAGATTTATCAAAAACCATAGGAACAATTTATTTCAGTTTATCAGTTTCAAAAACTCGGTTTATTATAATTCCTTCTCATAATTTATTATTGCCTAAATTGGACGTATTGATTAATTTTGTCAAACACTGAAAAATGTGAAATTGTTGGAACACGATTTTTATGTATTTTGTTAACAAATAATTAAGGCAAAACTGATCTAAGATAAGTTGAATTCCAAATCAAATGGAAATGATCTAAGATAAACTGAACTCCAAACCAAACAGAGCCACTAAGCTACACTGATTTACATAAAATGGACTAATCAAAGCAAAACTGACTTAGACCTAAACTGAAATGTATCTCAACTCTCTTATAAGTTATCATCATTCAGTATTAAGGATATCAATTTATACCAGATTGCTAAACTGATTTTTGGATAAGTTTTTCCATATCTTGCTCACATAGCCAGAATCAACCGCATACATTTTGTATGGATGTCGTAAATGATAACATTGATAAAAGATCTACATTATATGGAACATATCATTTTTGAAGTTTGAGACCGTTGCAATTCGAAATCTATAAATAGATATTGAAATCAGTTGAGAAGAGGTTACCAAGTTAACGAAATTATCAAGTTTCAAGAACACTTGCCAAGTTTCAAAGTTAAAGCAAAACCGTTCACACACTAATACACAATTTATAAAGTATTGTATCTAATTTAGGTTTATTAAAGTTCTAAGAATTCTTTGTAATTCATTGTATTCGAGAACAATTCGTATACTATTTCTTCGTTCATTTGAGTAGACTAGGAGTTTCAATTTTGACAGTATTAAGTCCAAACTGAACTAGATTTTTCCAAATTGCTTGTAAAGATCAATGCCTTCCAGTGTAAGTCTTCCTAAAAAGAAGAAGGGGTGATGTAGGAACCTAAGTTCTTCGAACAGTTAGAAACAATACATTTTATTTTGAGTTTGCCATTCAATTTACTTAGTCAAGTCATTATTTGAAGTGTTCTAATATGTCAGTTTAGCTTCTTTCCATTCTAATATGTCAGTTTGGCTTCTTTCCATTCTAATATGTCAGTTTGGCTTCTTTTCACACATATTTTGTTAGCCAACTGAGATTGACAATCAAGAATATGAAGTTCAGTTTCGAACTAGACTGAATACCTTTTGATAAAATAATTTTAGGAAGTGTTTATTCAACCCCGTCCTTTCTAAACACTTCAACCAATCATGTCATAACCTTTTCTTGTTTGTGTCTGAACTCTTCTAATAACATTTTAGTCCATATTGTCTCCTTTAAAAATCGAGTAGTTGTCTTATATTCTGCCTCTGTTGTAAAAAATACCACAGCTGTTTCCAGTTTTGCAACCTAGCTTAATGCTCCCCTGCAAGTGTAAACACATAACCAGAAGTAGAATTTCTCTATCAAGATGACTTGCATAATCTGAATTGACATAGGACCTGAGTGTAAAATCTGATCCCCCATAACATAATACAACATTTGTGGTATCCTTAATGTATCTAAGGAAATTCTTAACAGTACTCTAATGCTCTTGTACAGAATTCTCCATTTACCAACTAACTGCTCCCACTGCTTGAGCAATGTTCAGACTTGTACAGATAATGAAGAACATCAAACTTCTCACTGCTGATGTATATGGTACTCAAGACATCTCAATCATCTCTGTTTCACTGTTAGGACATATCTTAGAGGACAAATTGAAGTTAACATGAAGAGGGGTTGAAATTGGCTTACTATCATGTTGAAACATTGGAAGATTTCTTCAAATAATTTTTATAGGAAAGTCAAATCTTGTTGTTACTACTTTTTTGGTGAAATTGCATCCCTAGAATCTTTTTTGTTAACAAGTCCTTAATATCAATTTTTTAGCTAATCGTGCCTTCAATTCTTGGACCTGATATTTGTTAGGGTCTGTTACCATTATGTCGTCCACATACAACAACAAAATGATATACTCATCAACAGATCTCTTGAAATATGTACAGGGATCTATACTGAGTTTGTTGTATCCAAAGCTCGTGATATAGGAATCAAATCTCTTGTACTAACACCTAGGCACCTATTTGAGGCAACATAGAGATTTGTTCAACCTGCAAACCAAGTTCTGTTTGTCTTTTTCTACAAACCTTTAAGATGAAACATATAGATTTATTCTTTAAGATCTCCATGAAGAAATGTCATTTTCACATCTAGCTGTGCTAGATGTAGGTCAAACATTGTACACAATGCCAACATTTCTCTTATAGTTATAAGCCGAACCACATGAAAAAATATCTTATTGAAGTCAATACTTCTTTCAAAGCATACTATTTTACCACCATTCTAGCACGATGCCGATCCAATTGGTTACTGCCATCACATTTGATCATATAGACCTATATGTTACCAATTGATTTCCTCCCACATGGAAACCCGATGGCTTGCCATCCTTTGTTAATAGACAATATGCAATATTTATTTCAGTGATATAAGAAAGTCAACCTGATAGTCTTCTGTCTCGAGTTGACTGTCACTCCTTGGAAACCTTAGACTCAACATGTGTTTATTACTCGTGCTCGGGTACTGTTTACAAGAAATTTGATCTTCTTCTATCCTACTTTCTACATGAAATATAGTAGTTTCGGTATTCAGCGTGTCTTCGTATTCTTTTACTTTATCTTCTTCGAAGATAATATTTCTGCCGATGATAAGTTGTGAACAATAGGATCCCACAAGCGACACACCTTTACTCCATCATCATAACCCAAGAAGATACACTTTCTGGATTTTGAATCAAATTTCAATCTTTCTTAATCATTTTACATAACATACACATGACTTCCAAATATACGTAAATAAGAATAATCAGTCTGCTTCCCCAGTCCACGTTTTCATCGGAGTCTTCAGATCAATGGACACTAATGGAAAACGATTGATGATATAACAACTAGTCTTGACTGCTTCTGCTCAAAATGACTTGGCTAGACTCACAATCCTCAACGTTGCTCTTGTTCTGTCAAACAATGTCAAGTTCATCAACTCCATTATGTTGAGGTGTGTAAGCCTTCATGAAAATTTTTTTGATGCTCTCATTTTGGCAAAATACATCAAATTCGTTACTAATTTATTCTCTTCCATTGTGAGTTCTCAAACACTTGATTTTCATTTCAAAATCAAGATCAACCCGCACTTTAAAATCTTTTAAGATAGGAAAAACATCCAATTTCTTCTTGATTGGATGTACCCAGCATCTCCTAGAGAAATTTTTAATGAACGAGGAAAAGTATCTCACTCCTCTTAGGGATAAACCATGTGCTTGAAAAACATTCGAATGAATCAGCTCCAATATACTTTTACTTTTGGCAGTGAAAGTGTCAAACTTTATCTGTGCTGTTTATTGGTAACCAATGCTCACAAAAAGGTAGAGACACTTTTGTAAGATCTGACAGCAACTTCTGCTCTGAGAGAATTTTCAATTCTCGTGCTGAATATGCCAGAGCTTTTTATGTCATAATATTGTTAATTCTTTTCATATACCAATCGAATGCAACCATTAGTTTTGCCTCTTTGTGCGTTTATCCAAAAAATACATTCAGGTTTGCAACAACTTTTCTGACTTCATAATCACAAGCGCACCGCGCCCTTCACAATTTTCATGATCTTGTTCTCGATACAAGTTTTGTACGGGATTTCATCCAATTGCCCTAAGGACAAAATATTCTTCGTCGGCCCCTTCACATGTCATACCACCTGTATGGTGCGAATGGTATCATCAAATATTTTTATTTTGATGGTGCAGAACCTAATGATTTCCAAGGCATGATCATTTTTCATGAATACAGATCCCCAGAGACTGGTTCATACTGATCGAATCATTCTCTTCGAGAAGTCATGTGTCGAGTCTCTCTTGAATCCATAATCTATTTGTCACAAATTTTTTTTTTCTATTTTTTGCAATTGTAGCTGATTCGCTGAATAATATTTCACCACTACTTGAAGCATTAACCATATCTTCTTGAGAACCCCTTTCAATACTTGTATGCTCTTTTTTGAAGTGTCATTTACCGCAATATTTAAAGCAATAAATATTTTTTCTTCTTACTTTTCGACTTTGATATACCTCTCTTTTGGCTCCCACTAGAGTAACATTCCATAAATCTTCATCACCGATAAAGACTTTGCGTGCTTCGAAGTTATCAAACTATCTTCTTTATTCTTGCGCTGACTTTTTTCTCTGAGAACCGTTGTTAGGACATCGCCGAATTTTATAAATCTCATAAGGATATTGTTGGCTAAGTTGATCATATGAATCTGATAGACTTTGAAGTAGAAGCTCCGCACATTTATTTTCCTCTATTTTATGTCGGATAGAGGTGAGTTGGGCAAATAGAGTATTTAGTGTGTTGGTATGATCGGTCATCAATGAAAAGTCCGCTATCTGAAGAGTACAAAGTTTTATCTTTAGGAAAATCTTTTTGTGTAGTGACTTGAACTCGTACATTTTTTTCCAGAGTATCCCAAATATCTTTTGTCTTTACATATCAGAGATACTTGATAGTACTTTGTATGATATGACCAAGTGTAAATTGACAACAACATTATCGTTAACTCATTCCACTTTTCGTCGTCCGTCATTTTCCTCGGTTTATCTTCAATAGTCGCTAAACAATTCTCTTTTCTTAAAACTGTTTGTGTCTTAATTTTTCACAACATAAATTTTTCTCATTGAACTTTGTTATCTCGTACATGACCGCCAATATTTTTACAATAATTTACTAGACTTGACAAAATAATCTTGTCTTAATAAAAAATCTCAAAAAAATCTTTTATGATATGGAAGATCAGTCAAAGCTGCAACAATACAGCATACTTAGATTTTTAAGAGATTTTAAACAAAGGCTCTGATATCACTTGTTGGTCCCATGTGATGTACTTTGAGACACAAATATGAAAATACAATATAAAATTGGACACCAAGATTTACGTAGAAAACTCCTAAAAACTATTAGGTAAAAACCACAGGAAAAATTTAAAAAAAAATTCATTATAATATTTTATGTTGTACAACTAATCACTGTATTTCCAAAGATAACACACTCTCTTAATACGAGATAACAAACATTTTACAAATATTATAGTCGAATTATTTTCTTCTTATTCGTGGTTTTTACCCTATTATTTTTAGTGGTTTTTCACGTAAATCTCTAATTTTATACTTTATTTTTCATATTTGTATATCAAGATGCCGCACTGGGACCAATTTAAAAACATTATTTTTACTCTAAATATAGATCAGATAAGCTCGTCTCACAGAAAACTTACTCATAAAAAAGACATTTTGTACCAGACGATCAAATTATCTACATCCAAGGGAGTTAGTTCACTATCTAAGGATGAACAAAGCATCGGAACCGTTGGGTTTACGTAGTTTTTTTCTTTTTTCGTTTTAATGAATTTGTTATTTTTGGTAGAAGAAGAAGTAAATCATATATTCCAACCCATGAGTGGCTGTGGACGCTGTCCTTTGGCTGTTGCCGGTCACCCTCCCTCCACAAAGCTGTTGGCTGACTCTATTTATTCTTCTCTAAAATTCCCCTGTTTTTCCCAATTCATTCCCATATAATACATACTTTATAATTCATATATATTGTAAAAAAAATAATATTTTTTCATGAATTTGGTCGAATCAGAAATCCGTCTAACAAAATTGACACGTGAGACGTCTCACAACTTTTGTGTAAGAGTATTATACAATCTCTCTCATCTCTTTTTTTTTTAAAAAAAAAATTATACAATATCTCTATGTTTATGTTTGAAGTGCTAAAAAAATTAATTTGAGTATAAATCTTTTATGAAATATTATCAAAATATTAAATTTCCATTTGAAAAAAAAGTTTTTTATATTCTCATTTTTTAATCGAAAAAAAGATTGAGATTGCAATATTTTTCAATATATAGTATGCATAAAAACGAGTCAATATCCTCCTTTTTTTGGTTAGGAAGTCACACTCAATGTAGAAACATTTTGAGTACTAATAATTGTCATTTTGGATTATTTAGTCTTAAATGTATGAATATGAAACTTGTCGGTGTTTGGTTGAACATATTTTATTTTGTCGTCCTCAACTCTACTTGACTCTAGAGTTGTATTATTATTATAATAATAACATTTTTATATCTTGTCAGT
The DNA here is from genome assembly GCF_025594145.1 of Primulina tabacum. NCBI lineage: Eukaryota > Viridiplantae > Streptophyta > Magnoliopsida > Lamiales > Gesneriaceae > Primulina > Primulina tabacum. The sequence continues at coordinate 30,561,760 of NC_134563.1, forward strand.
ATCATTGATACTTTTTCTAGTATTTTCGAAGGAAATCATTTAGTTATTATTAAATTGTCCATGAAATAATAATATTTTAGGAAAATTATCACCCACATGGAAAGCCTAACACACGGTTTTGAAGGAGGACTATAGACTTTGAGCGATACCAACTCCATTGTGAAAATCCGCCACACGGAAGAGAAAAGCAGGAGTCGAGGAGGTAAGCTAAGAGCTCGGGATTCTTATATTTGTTGGGATTTAAGGGGGTCTTATTCTGAAATGTTGTTTTGATTAATTTGATTCTCGACCTTTTTTTATGATTGATTATATTATAATTTTTCTTGGAATCATTAAAGTGTAGCTAACTTTCATCATATTTTCATATTGCGAGTGAGTTCGAAAGAATAGTTGCAATATTAATGAATAATATAGTCCGTGAATTTAAAATTTGTATATATATATATGAAATTGAATACATGTTGATAGTCATAATCTAATAGGTCGAGAGTTAAGAGATTACAAGAATTGTTCATGCAGTCACATTTGAAAAATAATTGATGCAATTTAATTATTTCATTTTGTTGACTTAGTTTTGCATAGTCTGAAAAAGTATGTTAATAAATTAGAGAATCATGTCGTAACTGTCGAGATTAATTATTTGAAATAAACCAGGGATAGGTAATCATCTGCTTTAAGATTTTATTTACTTGATTTTGTTGTCCTATTGCATTATATTTGTCTTTATAATTTTAGTAGATAAATCCACTTCAAATAGTACATTTAGCTAAAGTTTAATTTATGAAAAATAATAATTGTGAAATATAGTTTCAATTAGATGATATCCATATTTTGTATACTATCTAATAAATTGACTCGTGAACTTGCCATTTTTTGAGCAACAAAGTTAAATTTATTTTGGGATTTTTCAGTGCAAGAAAAACTCGATCATGCAGAACCAATAAAATCATCGCGGTTGGTCAGCTACCTCTGACCCGATTCAGAGTTTGACTTATGATGTTGATTTGTAGATCATTCTCTTATTTTCGTAACACATACTAAATCATTTTATTTGAACAACCAAGCTCAGAAATATGACCGAAATACCAGAACAGGTCAGATGGAATTGATTGTTGTTTTCGTTTCCATCAACTCGATCTTGCGACTAATATTTCACCTAGAGTACGTTCGAACCAACTGAGCTGTTGTGAAATGTGATTCATAGAAAATTAAGTTTTCTAATCAGTAGTTTTGGATCTTGGTCAATTGCATCATTGAGCTATGAGATATCATCAAAACACTTCAACTCGCCAGAAATTAAATTGTGCTGAAATATATTTCAGCAACATTTCACTTCTAGTTCGATACCTATCAATTGCATACTTAATGAAATATGCTTGCAACACAATAACAAGTTTTGTTGTCATCAAAATCAATATTTTTAGCATTCCGTAACCCAACAAAGGGCGACAATTTTCTCGTAAATTCAAGGTCCGTGAGAAAAACCTGAAACGAGGCGGGTTTGAGGACTAATTTTGGGTTTGGGGATTTTTTTGAATCCTCGAAATAATTCGGGTTGGATACGAGTTTATATCTTTATCCTCGAACCGCCTCGATGATGATGATGATGATGATGATAATAATAATAATAATAATAAGTTTGGGTTAGCGGGATTCTCGGAACCCGCCCCTATTCCCGCCCCATTATTATTTTTGAAGTGAGGTTAAGGACGATGACGAGGATTTTATCCCCTCGAGGTTCCTCGAACCCGAAAGAAACTGAGATGAGGACGAGGATACTATTCATGGGTGGGGATGAGGATGATAATCCCGTTGACATCCCTGTAATTATAGGATTAAAGACCTCATATATTTCTAAAAAGGGAAAAACCGAGATGAAAACTAAATTAGTAAATCACGTGATTGGGGATGACATTATTGGAAACTATTCATTTTGTTTAAAAGATAACAGTTGGAAAAATAGGTGTAATTACAGACTATGTGGAAGCTTTTTATGATCGATCAAGTTCTTTTTCTGAAATATGATCGATCAAGTTCTATGCACATACAAGCTATCCTATCATCCATTTATTTTATTTTTGCGTTTAATGTGGAAATTGAGTTATTATTTCTCCTATTTTGTTATTAATTCATCCACAAAGCTGAGGAAAAAAAAACATTTTTCAGAGATTTCATGATAAATCACATAAGAAATATATAATAAATATTAGAGAAAATTTGGATCATAGCATTCCAAGTCAACAAAAACAAGCAAAATAAACCACATGCCTAAATCATTTCCCCTACCATATTCATATCCATCGTCATGATTCATCTCTCTTCCATCTTGACACTACTCTAAAATCATCAACCAATTTAGTGGTGTGCGATTTCTTTTCTTGAAGCTCTGAAGAACATTCTACTTTCTGCCCTCCTGGGAGCCTGCTGCGGTTGTATTCTTAAGTATCTGCAGTCAAAAAAGTTAAGATCGAAAGTTAACGTATATATGTATACCCGTTGACATGTCGTCACATGTAGTCATCAATACAACATGTTATAGACATCGATCAACAATACAAAGTTACCATTTCATAAGATCAGACTCCCATATGAGATTGAGCCAGCCAATCGCTGGATTCAAATCAAGTTCTAACGGTCAAGTTCGAGAGCAAAGGTGCCATGTTAATCCTACCACAAACCATCATTTCATGACAAATAAAACCCAGTACCTTGCTTCAGGAATGAATGGACTCTAAAAATTTTTTTGAGCAAACAAATATCTTTTCTTCAAACATCCATCCTTGATCACAAAATTCTATCAAGGAAAGTGAACCCTCGAAATACAAGTGAGTTCATTGTAGTAATCAGGAAATGCTTTAAACGAGGAGAAAAAAACCTTCAAGAAATACATCCTCTTCCTCAAAGTTCACCCATGATTGTTGATGGAGGCCAACACTTTTGAGGTGTTATACTCGGAAATTAAGAAAACGTGAAATTGCTTAGTATAGCTGAACTCTCAAATTTAAAAATAATAGGAGTTGAGTGTCACTAATAGTTTCATGTGATAATCTTACAAGAATTCAAAGCACGGATGTTCGAAGAGAGTAACATAAAAATCATCTAAGGTTGCGCTTGGATTGAAGTATTTGATTTGGAAAGAGATATTTGATTTGTGGAAGGATTTGAGTAACTGATTTCAACTACACCCATCTTGAATGTATTTGAATTATATCAGAATTACTAATGGAAATTTCATAACTTGAATTTTGTATATCCAAGCAAGTCATGAAATTTGAAATCAATGAATTTGAAATCATCATCTCAAATGCATCAATCCAAACACAACCTAAGGTAATAATCTCCCTGGATAAAATAACTCTATCATCTACATAAACGAAGCAAGAGAGGTTACCCAGTACCATCCTAGCTATCAGTTGAAAAATGTAGAAAGACAAAAAATATATCATAAAGTCCACCACAAAGTAGATACAAATCTTAGCATCACAGCTTACATTTCTTCGATGACAGCTATGATTGTCATGTTATATTATTCATGCTTCTGTGGACAAAATCACATGTAAGCATGCAATGATCCTGATTTTCTACAAAAAATTGCGGTGTGACTATACAGTTAGAGAAACTCTTAAACTTTCGGTTATTTTGAACTATTAAAGGTGTTCTCATTCGACATGATGAAAGGGACAAAAAGAAAAAGAGCCATCATCGCATTAGTGTTAATAAGGCTCATTTTCACAATATACATTTGATGCAGAGTCTAGAGTGGGCCATCATGGGCATCAAGGTGTAGGGATGTTATGATCAAGTATGAGCTTTACAAAAAATTGTAGAGTGTCGAATAAGTTTGGGAGATCCTTCCACCTACATTACTGGTTATTTAGGTTTGGGTACTGTTCTCGAGCTCAAGGATTAACACAGTACTCATGAAGTCTTGACACAACATCGAGTAACTACGAAAGGAAAAAGTACAATCAAGTGAATCTAGAAAACATCCCTTCTTACTCCAAGCAATCATATAAAAGCACATGTAAACTACAAGCAACCTATATTTTACAACCATAATGATTCTAACAGAGAATCGGTGAAGATACTCACGAGGGGGAACCACACTGTAACAAAAATCAAGCAGCAACAGCCAACACTTACATTATTTATCACAAGAATTTCAGAACATTATGGTGAGCAACTAAATGAAAGATTAACCTGTCTAAGCATTTGGTTCTCATTTTGCAAAGTGGAAAGCCTTTCTTCTAGCTCAGCATTCTTAGTCTCCAACTCTTTAACCCTTCCCTCCAAATCAATCAAGTATGCCTTCTTCCTCTCCCTTGCTTGCTGAGCTGATACTCTGTTCCTCAACAACCTATGAGAATCAAGCAAAATCACAAAAGGCAATCATATCCTTACTAACAATCAATAATAACAAAACTCAAAGCGGGCTTCAAATATTTTAGCGGGAGATCAGTGATGATGGGGCAGGATGTGAGCGGATAAGGATAGGCCTAAATAAACTGACCTTTTTAACCTCTTGTTCTCTTTGTCAGCTGGACTTCTTCCTCTCCTTCTTGAACCGCTTGTTGATTGCTGAACCGGTCCGCCAACTGAACCACCATCACGACCGGAAGCCATCATACCAACTGCCTCGCCACCCATTTCCGGCACTCTTCTTATTTCATCATCGCTCTCCATTCCTTCATGAAGTTCCACAAAATATTTACAGACCGTACAATATACAAGAAATAAAAAATCATCTCTTTGCAGCGCCAGTTTCTCAAATATTACGATCATTACAGTTTTCGAATTCTCAGAACCAGAATAAGAATTAGTCTTAATCCCTCCTAAAACCAGAAGAACAACATATCTAAAAACTAACGATTCTGCACGCATTACACATCTATACATAAATAAGTGCAAACTTAGAAATCGAGATGACATCCACACAAGAGTAACAATTTTTCAAGACAATCCAGCTCATGATCTGCAGTCAGCCAATGGGTAGACTCAAACGTACAAAACTTCCTCCCCAAATTGCAAGAAAGAATAAAAGACGCAATCTTAACAAGTGGGTTATCCGATATAAAGATTTTAGAACCAGTAAAAACGGGATTCTAAAGAGAAAATATGATCAAGAACCTTCTTTGACTTCAACATTAAGAGCAGAGCTAGAAGATCTCTCGCTACTCGAAGGCAATGAGTTAGCCGCAATGGAACTGGTAGCTTGCTCCTGCATCTCCCTGGCCTCACAGCAAAATACTGAGCCAAATAATATTAAAAAAAAAGGTAAAAAAGAAGAAGAAAGAATTTAGAGAGAGAAACCCAAATGTCGTAGAGAGAGAAAGGCAGAGAATTTAGAAAAAGAGATATTTAGGTGTCAGAGCGAAAAGAGCGGGACTTCAATGTTTCCAATAAGAACACAGATAGAAGAAGATGAGAAGCGGGATGATGCTACAGTGACCGTTGGATTCGTTTTGATCGAACGGATGTGAAGGCAGTAGCGTGGAAGCATTCTGAGCCATAACGTGTTGGATTAATCAAAGGCGAATTGGTTGGCACCGTGGATTAATATGAGCCATTGGATTCATGTGTGATCGGACCGTAGAGGCTGAGGTAGAATTTGGGACCATAAAAAAAAGTGTTCCTAGTTGTCTCCAATTAATTGTCGACTTCCCCTACATATATACTCATTACTATTTAAATGTAAATTAAGCACATGCGATAATATGCAGGGTGACATTCGGGCACGGGTTTCTGATATACGATCCCGAACTATGTAAGTCTCGTAAATTTGAGACGGTCTCTTGTGAGATAGTTTCACGAATCTTTATCTGTGAGACATGTCAATAATACCGATATTCAGAATAAAAATAATATTCTTAGCATAAAAAGTAATATTTTTTCTTTGATGATCCAAATAAGAGATCTGTCTCACAAAATACGATTCGTGAGACCGTCATTCCTACTTTGATAACTTCACATTCGGGTACGGGTACCGATATCCGATCCCCGACATGAAAGTGGAAACAAGTGGAACTAGTTCCATTTTAAAATTTTAAAATTGAGCTTTAGTAAATCATTTCTAATACGTGATCTACCTTCTATTTTGTTTGATCGATTTAAGATTAAAACAAAGTAAATGTTATTTACACTCCAAATAATAGAATAAAACTTGTTTGAGATGGTCTCACGGGTAGTATTTTGTGAGATGGATCTCTTATTTGGATCATCCATGAAAAAGTATTACTTTTTATGCTAAGAGTATTGCTTTTTATTGTGAATATCGATAGGATTGACCCGTCTCACAAATAAAGATTTGTGAGACTGTCTCACAAAAAACCAATTCTTATCAAATTAGTCAGTTGTTAGATAAATTTTGCCGTTATATTTACTTTTCTTATATTATGAAATCTTGATTTATCTCGAAAAATTTTTAAATACAAAAATTCTTGTACATCCACAATTAAAAATATTATTTACAAAAAATAATTAATAATTTAATTTTTTGCATATTTTTTTATATATAAAATAATAAAAAAATTATCTTAAGGTTTAGTAAAGGTAAATTTTTTAGTTAACATTTTTTTTTACAAATATATGAAATTATTGTGATACATAAAATTATGGAAATAAATGTTATTAATCTACACAAAAATAAAAAATATATATTTATTCTATATTAATTAGAACTTTAAATAATGTTGTATAAAATTATAATGTATTGTAAATGTTATAATTTCTAAATAATTTAAATTTTAACATGTTTAAATATACAAATATACAACATGTTAATTGTTTTCCAACTAAAATAAAATATATTCAAATTTATAATAAATTTTAAAATTAATTTTTTATTATGATAAAAAAAGTTATTGTAAAAATTTAATTATAATAATCAAAATAGCAAAATTAAATATTTAAAATATGTACAACATATATATTTATTTTAAAACATTGATATATTTGGAATATTTAATTTTTTTAAAAATAAAGAATCAAAATAAATTTAAAAATATATTAAAATACTAAGTTATTTATATCAAATTACACAAAACAAAATCCAGCTTAAATTGGTTCAATCAACTATTCAGTTGTACAAAAATTTAATATGTATTTAAAATTATAATAGTTAAATAACAAGTTTATTATTATTATTATTATTATTGTTATTATTATTATATAAGACAATAGTTGATAAATTTTGAAAATTAATTTAGGGAATGTAATGTTGACAAATAGTGTTGATTGCGTTGCTAACAATATTGATTTTGATTATAGAAAAACTTGTTATTATGTTTTTAACATATTTATTCAATTGTGTAGTTGTAAGATATCAAGTTAAGAGATTTGACAAACTGGAACTCGAATAAAGTCAAGCTAAAAATCTGGCGAGGTTAAGTGTCTCGATTATATCTCACAAATCAGTTATCCAAATGACTAGCAGTCAAAATGATTAAAAAGCCAACTCAATTCTCTAGAAATGATATCTCAGATCGGTCAAGTGAATTTGGACGCTATCGAGTATCGAGGCGAAATGGTGGTTGAAATATACGTACGGAAAAACATCCTTGAGTCGGACTGCTCGATAAACCATCACTGATATTTTAGCCATATTGCTCAGCTCGATTTTCGAATGAAACAATGCATACATTGGAAATATAAGACAATGATCTACAAATTATCTTCAAATGTCAAAATCTGAAACGAAACTTAAAAAGCCGGTAAAAATCGTGATGAAGCTGCTGGTTTGCAACACGGATACAACTTCTGACACATGAGTAGTGTCGGCATTTAGAGCATATCGCTCTCGAATGAACTCGAAAATGAGTGATTCTTAATTCTATAGAAATGTAAGAGAAAGGGCTACAACTTAAATGTTTATCACCTTTCCCAGAATAAAAAAATCGAGAGTTATAACAACAGGATCTGACCGCATACATTCAACCATTTTGCTCATCCAACCGGTTAGATGTTCAACCGTTTTGCTATCCAACCGTTTCATATAACCGGTTTGCTCATCCAACCGTTTCATTCATTCAACCGTTTAGCTTTTGGAGCCGGACCACATCGGCAACTTGACAGAAAGTTAAATATGACTGTTGCAATTTCAGAAACAGTACAGACATTTTTCAACGGTCATATTCTCATATCTAACGTACATATTACTTATGGAGGCTATATATACAACATCTTAAAGATCAAATAGAAACTTTTGAATGATATTTAAAGCATGGACAACTATGAGAAGAAATTAGTGAAAATGAGAGCAAACCCAAGAAAGAAAGTCTTAAAAGATATATTAACTTAGTGAGAGTTTTTCTCCTTATGTATGAGAATACATTTGAGAGTATATAAACTGTAATAGATTAATTTTCTCACACATACAATCATTCACATACACAAGAGAGATGAGTTTCAAGTTCACTCAAGTGATAGTCATCACACAAAGACATTAAAAATTTTGTTAAGTAGTTTGACATAAAAGACGTTAAACATTATACAGATTCTGATGTAGTGGTCTATAATCGAGAATATGCTAAGGATTTCGATTATACAAGAGATAAGTCTTTAAGTCAAAATGGATTTGTACAAAAAGTTGTATAAATCAAAATCATCTAATTAAATTTTCCGACAGTAGAAAAAGAAAAAAAGAAAAATTGTAGAATGGTTTGACCTTCGAACTGTTATAAGCAAATTCATGCATCTTTCTTTCATTGCATTTATTTGTTGTACCCGTTTTTGGATGGAATTTTTAGAATAGTTATTTTAAATATCCACTGCTTGGTTTCCAAATCCAACTTGATTTTATTTCTTGGTGTTCAATTTATTTTTTAAACATTTCAAGAACAAGCTGTTGAAGCTCAAACTTTTAAAAAAAAATTTAAAAAAATTTGTTCACCTCCGTCTAAACTTTAACCATATCCTAACAAATAGTTAGATGAAATAGTAAGTTAAAATTTGGTTAACAAATTATGGACTGCGAATAACATTATCCTTAGAATAAACTGTAAAAATAACTTAATTACCAATAACTTTCTTGTGAAACGGTCTCACAGATTTACATCCGTGAGACGATCACCTGGTTCATATCTAAAATGAAAAACAATATGTTTTTTCATAGATCGGACCGGATAAGAGAGTCATATAAAAAGTTGACACAAATCCAATCACGCAGGATACCATTTTTATAGCTAATTAATATACCAAAAAAAGACAACAGAAATTTATGCCTTATACTTCGAGTTTTTTTTTTAAATGTATTTAAAGGTAATAAAAACTCACTTGGCGTGTTCTCCAGACTTGAGAGGTTTTCCAAAGACCTCTGCAAATAAAACTTTTCTAACAAATTTAGGCAATCTTGGATTTGTAATTGGAGCGGATACACTACGGTTGTAATGCGGTGCTGCTGCCTTTAAACTGCCTCGATCCACCAGAGTCGCACCACCACTGAGACTATGACAGTGCCTTAGTTCACCCAACTTCCCTTCTCTCTGCACAAATTTATAAAATCCACCTGCTAGCTCATCATCATCCCACACTAATCCTGACGAACCTTGCCTTCTAAATGATCTCGCAGACCTCTTCAAACTAGCCATCTTAACTATAATATGTTGAATTGTTGGTTTCAATTTGAAATATATATTGCCGACAGGGACCAAAATACACATGTTTCCAAGCTAAAGAACAACAAAAAAGGCCAGAATATGGCATCAAAGCTTTTGACTGCGTCAGAGTAGTAGGTGCAATATAAGAATATTGTTTTTGCATAATAAATGGTGGGGTCAAAGTGGTAGAGTGGTCTTGTCTTGATTCTCATAAAGTATAAAATTTAATTCTTAGTTTTCTGCCAAATTAAAGATCATGGTTTGGTTGCTGTTCCCTAAAAATAGAAGCGGAATATGGTCCCAAGTTTGAGGATGTCACACGACTTCTTATTTCTATGGTTTATGAGTGAACTTCTCCGATCATTGTCAAATCAAGTCTCTGAAAATTCAAATAAAGGGACAGTATAAGCTAATGACAAGTGCGGCCTTGTTGTATCCAAAAGCAGTTCAATAAGGATAAAAGGCTTGTGTATCATTTCCTATGTCAATACTAAAGTAGAAGGCCAAGTATATAATCTTTGCCCAGTATTACACATAAATTTGTTTCCGGTATGAGACTTGGTTCCTAAATTGACATAAAACAATCCAAGTTACAAATTCGCAAACTCAGAGAAAATAAAAGTCAGCAACTGATACATTGCGAGTGATAGATAAGCTAAAAAAGGAAGAAAATGAAGACAACATAATTGTCTCGAAACAAGATAGTTAGCAAGCACCTGGCAAACATGACCTTGATGGGCTCGAGGCATCTTGAGGGAATCTGGGTAGCCTGATTTGACCCTTCTTTAAGAGAGAAAAATTCCCTACTGTTGTCTACATGTTGCATCTGTAGATCATTTCAATTTGGATTTTGAAGAGCTCTTTAGAGGCTTAACAACAGGTCGAGTTGGGGCACTTCTCACTGCCTTCTTCAAATCATATTTGACAGACAGAAAAGCACAAACCAAGGCTAGTAACATTGTTGGGTACACAAATACGGCCTTTGTAGGATCCGTGCTTGCCTGCTTTCCAAGAATCCCTTCCTTAACAAGACCCCACACAACAAGAAGTGTTCCGAACATGCTCATCCTTCCTGGTTTTATAACACCAATCAGCGAACCAGCCACACTGAAGTAACTTCCAGCAAGAACCTGGTCAAGCAATTAGAACAATCCTTTACAACAAAGTAATTGTTATGGGGAAAAAGAGAAGTAAAATTTTCATCTACAGAAATGGTTGATTTTTAGCAGTGTTCTAAAAAGCAAGCCGCCTAGGTGGCGCCTAGGCGGTTATCTTTTTTACCTAAATATCTATTTTTTCATGTTTATCCCCGTGTTTCTCCAATAACTCATCTATATCGGATTCAAACTCAAAATCAATGACATATTCTTCTTTTTAATACGATACAAATTGATTGAAAAAAATGTAAAAAAATCTTTTTTTAAAAAAATTAAAAGATTATATTTATTACGTTAAACGCTTCTAAAATCAGGGCGGTGGGAGACCGCCTGCATAGACGCCTTTTAGAACACTGCCTTATAGCAATCAATATACTAGCAAAACAAGAAACAGTTTCCATTCACATAATAAGAATTGAATATTTCAAATCCCAAGACCCCAAAGGAAGAATACATTTAGAGACTACACAGCGACGAATGGGTTGCTTTGATAAATTTACAATAGTAAGAATGTTGGTAAATTGTGAAGAAAAATGTCTATCCATCTTATCTATAATTGGTAAATTGTGAAGAATAATGTCTACGCATCTTATCTATAGTGTATAATGACTGCTAATAACCATAAAGTGTAGTATAGATTCTGAAAAAGTCCTTTTTGTTCCCATGGAAGCATGCTCAATTTGATATTCAATATCTAAAGAACCTCCAATCACATAAAGCTCTGACAGAGATGTGGGCAAAGAGAAGCCAAAGTCAAACCTCCAATCTCTGTAGATCAGTCACGGCAGAAGCCTCCTTTATGCCGGTCAAGTTGTAGAAGTCTAGAAGATCATTCCAGCTTGGCACAGTCATGTTACTGATGAGACCATTTACAACAGCTCCCGGATAAAGAAGACCCTTTACCACTGGAAGTGGAAAGACTTCGCTAGACACCAACTGTGAAGATGTGACATGAAGAGGCGTTGTACACATGCCAGATCTACATTGAACCCTGAGAGTGTGCAGGAGATGAGAAGACGAAACCAGTTACATAAAGGGGAGGAAGAAAGATATTTACTGGTGATTAAATTACACAAATAATGTTTCTAACTGCATATTCACAGAGATCAAGTCATGGCAACGATTACAATACTTTATTTATCAAAAAATTATAATGAAATAGTTTCATGCTGCAATAACTCATGGATTAATTACAGCTGAAAAAAAAAGCTTTCTACCTGTGTAGACAATTTGCAATTAGGACTACGAAAATTGAACCAAAGCATATCCTTAGCACAAACAACTCACTTGAATTCGATCAATCTAATATTTGCTATAGTTAACCCAAACCATCAGGAAACATCATAGTATATTGGACTAGAAACGACCAAAAAGAGAAACCCTTGGATTCCGATAAAATATAACAGATCCACAGATCATCTAACGATACATCTTCTTCCACCATCAAAAGCAGTACCGATCAAACTAAAATACCAAAAAATTTGAAACTTCAGCCAAAAAAGGACGAGCCTTTGGAATAAATTGGAACAAAAAATCCATTATTCCAAAGGATAACTGCGAATTTGGGTGAAAATGAAATGGAAAAGAATGTATCCCGACCTGAAAAGCGGGACCTGAAGAATGATGAGGAAGAAAAAAATGCGCGACGCGTATGTAGATAGGTGATTCCATCTTCCTTGGGTTGATGGAGGTGATGCTGGCATTGAAGTCGAAGCATTCGCCATTGCCGAATTGTGAGAGAGGTCCACGCAATATGACAGAAGATTGTTCGCTTTTACTCCTAAAATAATAATCGCACTCACGCCTTTTGTTTTTTTTATTTTTTTCCGACTTAGGGGTGGGATTTGTTGTCATCATGATATCGTTTCGAGTTAAAAATACTGTAATAAGATAAATAACCTAATATAAAAATATATATATATAATATTTGATTTGATTGATAATTAATAATTTATTTGATTTGATTGATTAAATTTGATAAACTATTATTTTATTTTTTTAATAATTAATAAAATATTAATAATATTATTTATTAAAGATAATATTATAATTTAAATTTAAAGATATAATTGATGATTTGATTGATGTAAGATAAATGATTTGTAGATTGATAACTGATATGACTAAATAAACATGTTATATGATAAAATAAATTTTCAACGCCAAACCCGATATATTATCTTAAATTTGGACTATAAGTCATGAGTCATTTTTTGTTTTTCCTATGCATGTATAATAAGTGAAATGTATTTTTTATGATGAGGTTTTCATATATATTGTTTGAAAAAAGGTCATATTTTTTAAAAGATTATAATTATTTCGTTAGTTCTAATTTCTAACAAAAGGCAACAAGGTTTTTTTTTAAAAAAAATTTAAAAATAAAAATTAATTTCAAAAATATTTTTGTTGGTGGTGTTTTGCAAGATTATCGTAAAATGTCACCGAAAATAACAAACGCTGCAAATTTATTTTGCAGAGTTCGTTTTCAGTGGCAGTGTCATTTATTACTGTAAGCGGAAACTGCCTCAGCGCGATTCCCACAACCTCAACACGATTCCCACAATTACTGCTTTAGTTTCAGCTCGATTCTCACGTTGAATATGCGGTATTCATGACTTGAATATGCCTGATTCATGCTTTCAAAATCTATAAATCTCTCCTTAGTTTGTTTCGTTATATTTAAAATCATCACAATTTATAAACTTATTTGCCTCATATTTATTTATTTCTGACACTTCTTCAATCCAAAATTATTCTATCAATTTGTTTATAATTTCCCTATATCCAAAATTTCTTCTTCCAAATGACTATTATCGATGTGATTTTATATTTTTGTGATCATGTTATTGTCGGGAATTAATCAGTCGAATATATTATTCATTATATTAGACCGATATGAGTATTACGATATGTTACTTTGTTTGAGTTTGTTCAAATTACGTATAAAATGTTAGAAATCGATCCAATGAAGTTTACTATAAAGTTCTCAACAAAATATTCATTCATGGAGAAATCATCTTAGTATGAATTTGAAGTCAATCTCGTTGGTGACGATGCTTTAGAGTTTACAATGTAATATCCTAATATGCATATGTTGCATTTATATGTGGAATCAAATCCAATTTATCATCATGTTGGTTTTGAGAGCCTGAATCATACGTTCCACACATCTCCGATTAAGTAAAATGTTCCAAATATATCCAACGAGTGACTAATAATCCTCTTATGGAGAAAAAATTCATTATAATCAACCCAATACTTCATCATATGGTGGCTTTCAGGAGCAAGAATCATATGTTGCACAAGTCACTGAAGGACTAAGCAATATATATTTGGAGCATGAACGTGGATCGTGAAATCAATATATCATCGGCCCTTCTGAACGAAATCCTATTGTATGTTGGGCGGATACAACACTAGGTTGGGAACTAAATGTTGGTAGATCAAGTTGGAATCCAGAAAGACATAATTATGCAGCAAACAATGCTGGCATAGATACAAGAGCTTGTTTTTCAGATATGGCCACTAATGATGATGTTTCTAGGAGTGATACTGAACCGAAGATGTCACATAGCGATTCTGAAGCAGGATAAGAATTGAATGTCGACGAAAATGTGAATACACATGCTAATCCTGATGATGGTACATCATCTAGTCAACCACCTCGTGAAACGTTACAGAGGCAAGTTGTACCATTTCTTTATTGCACTTTTGAAATGCCATCAATTTTCAATAAATTTTTCGGGGAAGAGCCTCCTGATTTTGTTGGTTTACTTTCTAGAATGCGAACAAGCTACTATAATCCAGAGAGAGGAGAATTACGCGTAAATATGCTTTTTCCATATGTGAATGATTATTATGTTTGAGTTGTCAGGCGTGAGTATCATGTCGTGGATAGCACACCTATTTTGTGGAAATTAAGGTGCAAAAATGATTCTTCTACGGTCATATGTCGATGGGGTATTCGAACTTCTTTCAAGTCGAAAGCAGATTATTAGAAAATAACAAAATATGATAGGCCTCAAGCATGTATATCTACCAATGTTGGTATAGACCCTCACAACTTGAACAGTGATATGGTGGCACAAACGCTATTGGGAATTGTATGATGTGATCATTCGCACGAGTTCAAGTATATCATAGAAAATATGAAAGATAAATTTGTATATAAAATCTCGTATACGAAAGCATGACTAAGTTTGAAACACGCAATGGAAATCTCTTATGGCAAACGGGAGAACTCCATGTAACTACTTTCAAAATATATGTTGCCATGTCCAAAAATAATTAGGGAAAATTGTGGAGTTGAAGCATCTCAGATCAAAAACCGATGCGATAAAGGCATTGAACTATGTTTCTAGGCATTCAAGTCGTGCATAGATAGGTTTCGGTACTGTCAAAAAGTTATCAGTGTCGATGGTACATATTTATACACAAAATACAAGCAAAAAATGTTGATTACTGTCACTCTAGATGCGAACAATCGGGTCCTACTGCTAGCATTCGCCATTGTGAATGAAGAAACATCTGATTCCTAGAAATGATTCATGGAGAATCTTGGCCGACATGTTGTTCGTAGTGCAAATGGTATGTGCCTAATGTATGATATGCATAAGAGAATTGTGGGAGCAGTCGAGGATCTACCATATTTTCAACCTCCTTACGGTGTGCATCGTTTTTATTTGAGACACATATGCTCAAATTTTAATTCTAAATTCAAATATGTGCATTTGAAATATTTATGTTAGAAGACAGACACACAACATCAAATTTTAAAGTTTGAAATAATAATAGAGGCAATATAGAGCAAAAACATTTTGGCGCACAAATATTTGGCTAGAATTGCAAAGAGAAATGGAGTATGACTCGTAACGGTTGTTGGCGTAATGGGGTGATGACAACCAACATGTCGGAGTGTTTAAACAATGTGTTAAAGGGAGCTCATAGACTTCTTATATCTGCGATAGAACACTTTACTCTTCTGAGGTACGTACAATACTTCATTAAACGTGCGATAAGAGACAGTCATATGATTCAGGAAAAGCAGCTATGGTACATGTCGGAAGTATGAGGACTGAGCGAGAAAATCTAGTAAAACATCATGTTGCCAATGATGTACGGATGCAAACTGCTTCAGTTGCGACTGGAGGAAGACCAAATTGTGGCATACATATGCAATCGGTGAAATTATCAAACAGTGATTGTTCATGTGGTAAATAGACGATTTTTGGCTTCCCATTAGGGGTGTCAATCTGGTCGGGTGGGTCGAGTTTCGGGTCAACCCGCGCAATTTTTTTCCGACCCGAACCCGAAGCAACCCGAAAACCTCCAACCCGAACACGAACCCGCCTAATCCGACTCAACCCGTCTAATCCGCATAACCCGAATTTTAATTATTTTTTAAAAAAAAATTAATGAAAAAAATTCGAAAAAATAATAATAAAAAATTTAATTTAAACACATAATAACAAAATTTTCGATTTAAATTTGAAAGTTTAATCGTAGAAAATTAAAAGTATATTTACTAAATCAAATAAACAATTGTTAAAAAAATAAAAAATATACAAAATAAATATTAAATGATGAAAATTTATCATATAAATATACAATAAATTTTGTTCAAATATATAATATATAAAAATATAGGTAATATTTTCAAAACACAAAGAAATTTGGGTCAATCCCGCGACCTAACCCGACCCAACTCGAAACCCGTCTAACATGACACTAACCCGAACCCGACCCGAACACGAAAACCCCCAACCCGAACATGATTTTTTTCGTGTTGGGTTATGTCGGGTTGACGGTTCGTATTGCATTTTGTCACCCCTACTTCCCATGCTATTTGCACCGCTACATGGCACTTGTTAGATCTCACAACACTTGTGCAGTTGTGATATAACATATTTGAGTACCTAGCAACGTATGATGGAAGATTTCAATCTCTTGTAAATGAACGATACTGGGATCCACTCACATTTGAGTTGCACCACAACCCGTTTAAACTTGAAAGAAGAAGAGTTGGTAGTGACAGAACAATCCAATTGAGAAATGAGATGGATAGACCGATAATTGAGAAAGGAGAATGAAATTGTCTGTTTTGATGAATGAGTGCACAGAAATGGCAGCCGCCAAATATGGACGTTGAAAATTTTGATTTTCGAAATTTTCAATTTTCATTATATGAACAAGATCAGTATCCTTGGAACATCGTCACTGTCAGATCGTTGATCGGAGCTATAATGAGTTCATGATTATTTATTTAGTGAATTTCGAGTTTACTAATTAAATAATAGTACTAGTAGTAGAATTTGCTAATATTTACTGAATTCTCAAAAAATATTCTAGAGATGTCTAGAATTAATTAACTTAAATTAAATATTCAATATTTAATTTAATTAATGTTTTCAATGCGTATATTATTTGTACATTTGTATGAATATTTAATTTAATTAATATTTTCGATGCGTATATTATTTGTACACTTGTAAATGTTTTCAATGCATATATTATTTGTACAATTGTTAATTAACTGGAACATTATTTTGCATAAACGAAAGCAGAACACATAGACGATACCCCTCAGAGATTCTACGGTACAAAGAGAGTGATACCACAATAGTACCATTCACTAGGGATGATGCCCTACGGATTGTGAAGATCCATCCAGTGTACTAAACTTTCTGAGCAGCTTTACACTCCCATAGATATCAATATCACAAAGTCAGGTGGATTGAGTCATCGATATAGCAAGCACTTTACATGGTACATTTATGTACTGTCCATAAAATGCAACCAATCATTTGAATATGGGGTCAAAAGATAAAATATGAAATACATCATAGATGATTTCCCACATCATATAGAATACATAATTCCGATCAAGTTGTGTGAAGAACATGTTTCGTGCACAAAATAACAAGTGATTATCCAGCGGACGACTGGCTCGCAAAACACGGTCATGAAGATGAGTCGACTTTACCCTTTCTTGGGAATGGCTGCGAGTCTAGTATACATCCTGGCCATGGATTGGAATCCTCTGATGTCTCCAGAGCGCAGGAGATTGCCTACACAAAATCGAAAAGACTAGGCTTCAGTTCACTCAAAATTATAAACCAAGTGAGGATATATAATCGCCTCATAACTGTAAAAATCACATCAATGCAAAGAAGATATAAAAGACATGAATTATAGGGATTGATCTTTCGTTTTAAGGAAAACAAACACTGGTCGTCTGCACTGTAATATTGATGTCATTATCATGACACCAAAATTTGTTGGAAATGTGAACTGCGTTATTTCCTAATCCGATTTATTTCTTGATATATGTCTCAGTGTCATTGTTCACGTGGAAAATCCGAGAAACAGAGCAATTTCTGAATAATTTCCCAACTACTGAAGAGTTCTGAATCTAGTTTCAATATCTCCATTTCAATCAGATATTTAGATGGGCCAGGAGAAGTACAAGGATAGTTTCTTATAGGGGAATGAACCATCTGTGGCCGACCATTATTAGCCTGGAGGTGAAGCAATTACTATTAGAACTCAAAATCATAAATTCAAGTTGCAATGTGTCATAATTTACCCAGTTCAGTGTTAGCTAGTCACAGAACACCGCATTACCGTACCTGAAGAAAAAATATCTTTTCTGCAAACAATTACATCAATTTTTTTCTAATTTCACAGACAAAAACGTGTGTTTCAAGTATATTGCGATGAGGGTATATTAGTACCTGAATCACAGTTTAGTGGGCTATCAGGTTCTGGATGAGCCATCAGGGCAATTATAGCCCTACAAACAGACTGCAGTGTCCAAGCCGGACTCCATGCGTTCTTCAAAATATCGAGGCAAATCTCACCCGTCTGCAGATAAAAACAGATTGCATGTATTTCATGTTACGTTAACATATCAGCCTTGTCATATCAAAAGCAGATTTACGATAACAGCTTTAAAATATATATATACAAGTACTTGAGTAAGATAAGCTACTAAATAAAATCAAAAGTTAAGAGTGAACTTGAATCGAGAAGCTTTTCTGAAATCGATTTATAAGAAAAATGATATTCCCTGAAAGTATATAATTTCAAAACATCTAAAAAACCCAAAATGAAGAAGCCACAAACTGACTTTTAGAATTTCTACTTCAGCTTCTCTTTAAAACTATTTTAAAAAGTTAGGCTTTGTCAGGTTTTATTTCCTAGGAACGATTTTTCATCCCCCAAAAAAAACGCCATCATAATTTTCTATTTTTTTCCTTTAACATATATTTTCTCCCTGCTTAAGATCTCCAAGATAATCGTTATTTTAACAAAAAATTTCATCACTTCCAAAGCCTGTATATTATATTCTAAACCAAAAAACATTTTACCAGACAGTTTTTTACATGATCTGACATCAGCAGAACCAAACATATATTTCTTTCCCCGAAACTCTTCCATATTAACTCACAAAACAAAACCAAACCAAACACGTCCTCACATATTTTAACCTTTGATCTCTTGACTTTTCATTAGAACAAGCACACTCCAGAAAAAAGAACTTAAAAGACATAAATCAACACCTTGAAGTGTACATTCGGATGAAATATTTTGGTCAAGAACCGCACTTGCGGAGGCTGCAAGGGATACTGCTCTGGGACAGAAAAAGCGAGCTGGAAAACTCCCCCTTCATACGGTGTCTCGGATGGCCCCTACACAAAATCACGGAAGGAATGCAGCCACACAAAAGAATGATCCATATTTTCCCAAACATCACAATAATACGATAATTATGCATAGAAAAGACTACCAACCTTTATGAGAGCTGTCCACCTAAATATATTTGTTTCATCACAAACGAGTTGAATGTCAGGATCGGCTACTTTCTCTCTCTGAACTTCTTTGTACTCCTTAAAAAGCCTAGCCCTTGATGCCTACGAACCCAAGAAAATCAGTTCATATACAGAAGCAAACAACAAATCACTTATTAATCAAATAAAATATGCAGCCACTACTGTCATATCATTGCCGCTAAAACATTACACTATAAGCTCATGAAACTTATAAATCATTATCCAATTTCAAAAGTACAAATCTTATATTCCAAATACAATGCTTCAAGATTTGATAGTTGACAAAGAAAGGACCATGATCTATTAACATGATACAGAGAATCAAATTAAAATTAGATATGACATCCCATAAAAGTCCTAATCTTACATTCCAAATACAATACAATGACTCAAGATTTTATTGATGGCAAAGAAAGGACCATGATCACTTTACATTATATAAAGAATCAAAATGAAATTAGATATAACATACCATAACAACCAGATGTCAGGTATCAACTGTAGACATTCTTGAAGAAAAAATGTTATCTCAAAACGGCCATAAATTGGAAATGTGCGATGCGGATGTTAAAAAATTTTAAGAAAATTTTTGTGCACCCCATCCTTCTCTCAAAATGTAGTCATTTTTATTTTTGAGCTGTCTAGAATCAACCTCCACTCGTGCCATCTATCAGGGGTATAAAAAAGCATATAATGCTAACATGGTTCAAATGGTATCCAGTTCCAGGAGAAGGAAGTGGTATTCTGCAGTTGGACTAAATGTCAGCAATTTATTTAACATGAACATGGCATCTTAAATTAATGAGGAACCATGTTTTACATCATAATAAATAAACAATTTCGAGGAAGCAGGGCCGATGCCAACAATTAAAAATTTTCGGAAAATATGCAAAAAAAGAAAAGAAAATCACAAATACGCTGAATCGCCCATCAACTAATTTCATATTCCGCAACTATGAATCACAATCATAAAGCTTAACCACACATAACAAAGAGCCATATGATCGTTCTACAATTTCTTAAAAAAACATAAAAATCTCATTTCAGGTATGACAACAGATGATCAATCATGAAAAAGGAAAGAAAAAGAAACCAAGAAAAACACAATTTGGGAAAACAAAATCTTTCAGGAAAAATACACTAACCTGCATTTTCTATACCAATGAAAATCCACCTAAACACGGCTGAGAACTGAATCACTCAACAACGAGTTACCTTGATTATAATAAAGAAACATTCAATCAATTTACCGTAATCCCACCAACAAAATGCCAAAGCAAGAGGTAAAGGGAGTGATAAAAACGAAAAATACGAAGTGGGCAAAACGTGAGGACCTAAAAAAAATAAAGATGACAAATTATGAGGTATCATAGAAATAGAAACTCACCTGAAATTCAATCGATTTACACGCAGCGATGAAATTTTTCAACGATTTTCGTTAATATAGCAATTGCCCCGTAGCTCAATGATACCCGCAAATCTTGTCCGTTGATATGTCGTCCGATCCATCTAAGCTTGAGCTGTGAAAATTAGCATTTTCCCCCTAGAGCTTTGTATCATTACAATTTGGTCCAATTAGTTTATATTTTCACATTTTCGGGCAAAACATGAAATAGGACCTCGGTTTATAATTGAAAGTCTTAGAACTTTGAAATGACCATCAAAAGCTACATGCGACCAAGTAAAATCAATATATTTTTATTTATATTTAAAATAACGTAAAAATTTTAATGCCATTAAAATATCAGAAAGATCTACGTTGTGTGCATGAATTTCCGACCATTGAAATCATGCAAATCAGGACAATAGACGCATCGGCCGTCACGTACAATCAATTTTTCAGGAGATTTATCTTTTCATGATGTACATGTAACCTTGATGTTGAAACACTTTTCCAAATTTAAAAAAAGATATTAATACTAGATTTTTTGAAAAACTAAAATGTAGATTAGACTTGTTTCAGTGGTTTGCAGTACTCCTAGCTACAGTGACATATTTATTTAATTATAATTATAATAATATCAATATATTAAAATATTTATATATATAATTTATTATTGCATGAAAAATATAACTATAATATTAAAATATAGATGTAGAAAAGTAATGTCATTTTATTATATATTTATAAATATTTTAAATATTTTTTTTAAAACTAATTTGAAAGGAGGTTGTTGTTCATAAACATACATGAAATTAATATATTGTGTGTATCAGAAGTTAGTGTTGTGCTATGATGTTGTCAACACGAACACACAACATGCAGCGGAAATTGATTATTTAACACATACGTAAAACTTTTAATAAATAAACGTCAAATTTAAATTATGCACAAGTATTCATACTTGTGCAATGTCTCATGGCAAAAATTCACTAGAAAATTATGAAAATCGTTTACACCAAAACAATACTAGTAAGTATAACAAACTAAAATCCTTGACACTTCAGAGAATTAAAATGCATAAAAAACTTAAAGTAAATACCAAAGAAAGAGTACTTTGGGATTATATTCCGCGCCGAACAATTGTGCTTGTGGGCCGGGGTGAATATTGCATACCAGCGGATCTGGTGGTCGACAATTGTTCGAACTTGGTAAAGGTTGTCACGGCACCTGTAGTATGACAGAGGACTTATCGCGATGCCCGCGGACCAATTTGCGATGTCTCCGTCGCTGACGTTCAGCTGCAAAGTGATCACACGATCACACAAAAGTTCTCATCAAAATAGGCTCGACTCTAGTATTTTTATTCTATGCAAGAACTCCTCGGCCGATCCTCTCAAAAGCTCACATCAAAAGACTCACCAAAAAGCTCCTACAAAAGTGATCACCCGATCACAGAAAACTTCAGTAGTTGCACAATAAAGCGATCATCAGATCACATAAAAAATGCAGAGCAAATATATGTTGGACTCTTGTGATTTTCTCTATGCGAAAAGCTCTCCCGTCCAACTCTTTTAAAAGCCCCCCGTCCAACTCTCTGAAAAGCTCCATCGACGGCTGTAAGGCACTCCATATTTATATCTCATGCTTGACCTAAAAATCTTCCCACAAGAGAGTTCTAGAAATTATGGAAACAAAATTTTTATTAGATATAAAACTCTTTTAAACAAGGATAAAATATTTTAGAGATAAAAATAATATTAAAAACAAATCTTATAATATATAGTGATAAATCAACCAAGATCTTATCACCTAGAAATAAATCAAGCAAAATCTTATAATCTAAAAAGACAAAACCTTAAATTGATAATATCAATTTAGCAAAAAATAATAAAAGAGTAAAATATTCCTTTCAATATCCTCTTTTCGTCTTTCTGGACAAAACATCCAAAAATGATAATCTTGATTATTTCAGCATTAAGTTAAGCTACCCTTGTGTTATAGTGTATCTCCCCATGAGTCAAAGTTCATCTCCCCCTGAATTAAACATGTCAGATCATTGGTGTTGTTGGCAGTGTTGTTAACATCATCGTTAGAACATTGAAAGCATGTGAAAAGTTCATTCAACAGCAAATAGATAAAAAAACAAACTGACATGAAAGCAAAAACAGTCTCAGCTCCTGCAGATGCTGAAGCATCTGCATCGCCACCCATTCTCTAGTCTTTTTTGGTTCTTCTGCTCCCATTTTTTGGCCAGAATGTAGGCCAACTTCCAGTAGCAACTTATACTCAACCACTTATTCTTCGTAGTTGACAATGAGATCTTTGGCCTTTTGGATCTGTTGCAAACCCATGTGATTCTAGTATCCCATATATCGGGGATGAAAAAGGTAGTCGTGTGGACTTCAATCCTCCTTCAGCAAATTGAAGGACAGTTCTAAACACCAACTGTCCAAAATTAAAGAGGCGACAGTACCAATGGCGAAACAAGGTGATGCTTGTGGTCTGGTAACCACAGTCGTGGTGGTAGAGGGAGTCCAGTTGCTTTTTGCTGTCTTATGCAGGACTGAATAGAAAAAGTTAGACTTGCTGCAGACAGACGCATCGGGAGACTGGGGAATTCAGTGATTAGCCCACCAGTTAGTACATCAGTGATATCATTGACTTCTGCCGTGATTTCATCTTCTTCATTCGCGGGGGAATTGTAGAATTCATTGATGACATCTGGGGAGAACTTTAAAATCATAGCAAGCAGTCCTTGATCTTTGAAGAATGTCGTTAGCTTTTGTTGGCCATACGCCTTCATGTCAATGTTCCTCTCTTCAATAAATTCTCTATTCACTTGGAGAGGCCATAGGACTCAGGTAGCTTCAGTGTAGAACTTGGTGGAGAAAGAATGACTCACATCATAATAAGAAGAGTCAATGTTATCAGTGGTGTTGACAACATTGGGCTCAACATCAGCATTATCTTTAGCCACCTATAAAATGCAAGAGGAAATTACGAAGGAAATCAAGAATTACGCACATAAACACACAAAGAAATCACGAGAGCAAGGAAAGATTGCAAGAGTAAATGAGAAAAAGCAAGAGTAATTATCAGGTATTTAGCGGCAACAAAACATATATACTCTCACTCTAACGAAAAAATGTACTGATTCAATCCTTCAACTCCGAAAAATCCGGACGATAACGGTAATGATTTGCAGACTTGATTTCTGATTTACACGTCACACCCTCATCCAACGGTAAAGTTGATTCAACCTCGTGTTACGAATATTCCAGAAGATTATCCAGTTAAAACCCACGTCGATTATAACCTACTGACACAAGTAGTCACATAAATTCAAAATTTAAGTAATTATGGTTTTCATCAACCGTCATAAGTCAACGCTGATATGTCACTGTACATGATGAATTCACGAAACAAAAATCAATATGCATGTCCTAAATATGCCTCCAATATGATGAATTATCGAAATGTCAGGCAGTGTATAAATTGTGCTATGTCTGAAATTGGTGTTGGCAACATCACCTGGCAACACCACTGTTTATGAATCAGTACTCCCATAAATTTTTTCTTTTGATTCAAAAATGGTAGCTCCCACACTAGAAGAACGGTCTTCAATGGACTCCCCTAAGTAGCTTTTTCCATTACTATTTTTACTTTAAAGTGTAGCTCCCACACTATATGAACGATTTTCAATGAACTCATCTAGGTAGCTTTTTTCATATTCTTCTGAACAATTTTTTTAATTTTATTTACCTTTTTTCTGTTTTTCTCCTTATGCACACATTTTCCAAGTCACTTTTTCACATTAGACAAGATCACGATTTCCATGAATATCCTCAATTACTCGATGCCGAGCATAATTCACTCTTCAATATTTTGATTGGAAATATTAACACTCAGAGGTACCTTTCAGAAATTGCCTTCGTTTTTCAGATTTTACATAAAACATGATGAACGTAAATATGCAATATGTCTAGCATCCTATAAAATAGACATGCATGAAAGATGTTGTCACTGGTGTTGGCAACAACAATGACAACATGTGTGTGTGATCATTGTATGCACATGCTGAGAGACTTCCGAAGATTGAAAAATCTCTCAAAGTCCAAAGATTTCATGAATATATCAACTAGCTGGTTTTCAGTTCTAAAAAATTCCAGTCGAATTATGCTTTTTTTAACTAAATCTCGAATAAAGTGATGTCTTATGTCTATTGTTTTGTTCGAGAATGTTGAACATGATTCTTAGAAATGTTTATAGCACTAAAGTTGTCACAATATACTATCATGATGTCATTGTGAAAACCATAATCCTCAATCATTTGATTCATCCAAACAAGTTGTGAGCAACAACTAGCAGCAGCTACATACTCAGATTCATTAGTGGATAGGGACACACAATTTTGTTTCTTACTATACCAAGACACAAGATTATTCCCTAGGTAGAAACACCCACCCGATGTGCTCTTCCTATCATCTCGATCTCCAGCCCAGTCAGCATCAGAAAAGCCTACCAAATTTGTGTTTGTTTCTTGTCTATACCACAATCCCAATTCTATTGTACCTGCAATGTATCTAAGTATACGTTTCACAGCTTTGAGGTGTGATGTTTTTGGATTTGCTTGGTACCTAGCACACAAACACACAATGAACATGATATCGGTGTGAGTAGCAGTTAAGTTCAAAAGGCTATCGATGATGCTGCGGTACATGGTGCAATCAACACCGTCGGCAACATCATCTTTGGACAGTTTTTCACTTGACCACATGAGAGTTTTCATATGCTTAGAATTATCATTTGAAAATTTTTTAAGCAGATTCTTAGCATACTTGGATTGACACAGAAATATACCATCATGTAATTGTTTAACTTGTAATCTAAGAAAGAAATTCAACTCTCCTATCATACTCATTTCAAATTGTGAAGACATGCACTCGACAAAGTTATCACCAAGTTTTTGTGATGATGCACCAAAGATAATGTCATCTACATAAACTTGACAAATCAAAATATCATGCTTCAATTTTTGAATAAAAAGTGTTTTTATCAAACGCACCTCGTTTAAAGGCCAAGTCGATCAAATAATCAACCAACCTACCATACCATGCTCGTGGAGCTTGTTTCAGTCCACATAGAGCCTTCTTTAGCTTATAGACATGGTCCACGTGATGTGGATCTTCAAATCCTTTTGGTTGACTTACATATGCTTCCTCATTTAAGATTCAATTTAAAAAGACACTCTTTACATCCATTTGATACAATTTGATGCGTATATGACATGCTATGGCAAGCAACAATCAGACTGACTCAATTCGGGCTACGGGAGTGAAGGTTTCATCAAAATCCACCATCTCAACCTGCGTATACCCTTGAGCTGCAACCGAGCCTTGTTTCGAACAACGTTATCAGATTCACCTGTTTTATTTTTGAAAATCTAGTTTGTTCCAATAACATTGGTATTCGATGGTTTAGGAACCAAATCCCATACATCATTGCACACAAATTTTTCAAGTTCTTCATGCATTACATTGACTCAGAATTCGTCTTTTAATGCATCATTAATATTCTTAGGTTCAATTTGAGACACAAAACAAGAGTGACTTACTTGGGAAAACGTGGAGCTCATGCAGACTAACCCAATAATTTTGCGGTAGTCCAATTTTTATTTCTTCTTTTTTTGAATCTCATCATGTACTTCACCAATTATTTGAGATGATAAGTGATTTTTCTAAATCTTACTGGGAATGTCCTTCCTTTAATTAGTAACTCCATAATCATTGTCCTTATCATCTAGTGTTTCTGTTTGGTTCAGTGGCGGTGTTGTGCTGGGTGTTGTCTCATTGGTCTCAACGTCAGACTCAACACCATTTTTGGTCAGGGGCTCATTGACATCCAGCAGTCCTTCAGTGTCATCCTCTGTGGTTTTTCCTGTTAGATCTGCAAAATCACCAAACACAACATTAATTGATTCAATAGTTGTCCTAATTCTCAAATTAAATACACGATAGGCTCGACTATTCATTGAGTATCCAAGAAATAAGCATTTATCACTTTTAGAATCAAATTTTGAAAGATGATCTCTATCATTTAAAACATAGCAGACACAACCAAAGATATGAAAGTATTTGAGGTTTTGTTTTTTTCCATGATGATTTCATAGGATGTTATGGTAGATCCACTCCTCCAAAATACACGGTTGAGATGTGACATGCCGTATTTAAAGCTTCGATCCAAACCGTTTTGACACATTCTTGGAACTTAGCATGACACGAGCAGTTTCTCGAAGAGTTCGATTCTTCCTTTCAACTATTCCATTTTGTTGAGGGGACTTTGGAGCTGAAAATTCATGAGTGATTCCTTTCTTTTCGCACAAAGAAGTAAAATGAGAATTTTCGAACTCCTTACCATGATCAGTTCTTATTTTAACCACCCTCACTTCATGCAAATTTGTTATTCTAGCATGCAACTTCTTAAAGACATCAAAAGTGTAAGATTTTCTCTAAGAAGACTCACCCAAGTGAAACTGCGAAAAATCATCAACACACACAAACGAGTATTTTTTACCACTCAAGCTCTCAACATCCATTGGACCCATTAAATCCATGTGAAAGAGTTCAATGCACCGTGTTGTCCCAAATTGTTGCAACACCGGGTGTGCAACACGAGTTTTGTTGCGAATTTTCACTACCGCAAGTGTACGTACGATGTTAAGTTTTAGTACTGGTATGAGTACATATATAGTTCCCACGATGAGTAATTATTTAAAACTGTATATTAAGTACCATAAGTGACATAGTTCATCTTTATTTAAAGAAATCAATGAGATAGTTTATAAACAATTCAAAGAAAATAACGAATAATGTAATTCTTAGCACACAGTTG
Source organism: Primulina tabacum (assembly GCF_025594145.1). Lineage (NCBI taxonomy): Eukaryota > Viridiplantae > Streptophyta > Magnoliopsida > Lamiales > Gesneriaceae > Primulina > Primulina tabacum. The sequence continues at coordinate 30,589,616 of NC_134563.1, forward strand.
GAATTCAGTAAGTAAATCAATCTAGAGATACGATTTCTCCTGGTCTCCCCTATGCTAAGTTCAAATCGACTAACATATCATTAAATCGCATCATGTTTATTAACCAATAACTCACAATTTTTCTATTCTCTTTTTCAAGTGATAAATAGAACTGTATTATCTATTACTGATTTTAACATATCTATTCAAAATCACGTAGCAAATAATATGTAAGGCTCGAGATTTATTAGTCTTCATTGATGTGATATTCGGAAGATATGAGTATGCATGACATGTAATGAGAGGCACAGAATGAGATTATGAAGGGTTGCATAAAATCTAGACCGCACCCGCGCTACGAACAAGACCGTACCCGCGGTGCATGGACAGAAAGATGGCCATTTTTACAGTAGAGTCACCGCACCCGCGGTCCAAGAAGCAGTGCACCCGCGGTTGATGGACAGAGAGTTGGAGATTATTTACAGAAGTGACACCGCACCCGCGGTGAAGAAGTACCGCACCCGCGGTGCATGGCCAGTAGGGTATGAAAGTTGCTACGGGAGATTGAGCGCACCCGCGGTGCTAGACAGACCGCACCCGCGGTGTTGTACCAGTAGGGTCAGCGCACCCGCGGTCCAAGCTTCGGGGAAAGTTGATGCATATCAATACATGGAGCGCACCCGCGGTGCAAAAGTGAGCGCACCCGCGGTGCGACGTGCAGTATGAAAATTAAGCCACTTGCCTCCTACCTAAGGAACGTGTATATAGATATATATACCTACATGCAATTCAGGAGAATGAAGGAAAGAGCCGAGGGAGGTGCAAAAAAAAAAGAATTGAAATATTCTTACGCCTTTTGTGAGAAATCCGTCCGTCTGTTTTTGAATTCGACTTCAGTACTGTGTTCCTATCGACGCAGGCTACGACTGGACGTAAGTTTCGTTATGTTTAGACATGATTTGAAATTATGTTAGTGTCAGAATCGAATATGAATCAGCTATGATGTTTCTGATACAGTAGACATCGTATATTTGAAGTCAGATTAAATAATAGATGGGTTATGCAATTGTTATGGTTTTCGAAAGTTAATTGAGATTTGAAATTAGAGTAGTGTTGTTACTGATTTTGAATATACCGATATTGAAAATATGAGTTGTACTGGTATTGAGTATGAATTCTGGTACTATATTTGTGATGTTGAGATTGACGGGATTATCGAGATTTCATTGTTATGCTGTTGAAGCATCAGTTGATTTAGATTGATCAGATTCAGTAATAATCTCGAGTGTATCGTGATATCATTGATATGAATTAGATTGTACCTTGTTCAGATATGGATCAGTCTATATACCGATTTGAGTATTGATCAGAACAAGTTCTGAACTGAGTTATATACTGATACTGTATTTATATGATTGTCATTATCAGATGTGGATATGGACCGATTGGAATATAGGACTTCGTCTTCGTCAGACCGTGAAGACAAAGGTATAATTCATGTGAATTCGGGAGATACGACTCGAATCAGACTTGGTTGGAGTTTCCCTAAATCACATACTAGATTTATTATTTATATTTGATTATGATTATGTCTTGTTTATAGATTTATATTCAAGCATTTGACATAGGAGAGTCATTGACAGACTTGCCAAACTAGACGTTCGGTGGTATCGACGCTTCAGGATCAGATTCAATCCGATTGTAGACATTCGATACAGACATGACCGAAGTATAGGAATAAGACGTACAGTTACCCCGATTGGGAGGGTAGGTGACAGACAGTGATGTCTTATTCACACCGGGATCCCTAGAGTTAGAGTCGAGTCGAGTCAAGATATGAATTGAATTGAGTTGCATGCTTATTTTATTTTGATTTCAGAGATTATGGAATCCAATGTTACTGCATGCTTATTTTGAGTTGGTTTCCTAGACTATGAAACCTATTGTTATTGATTCTATGCATGATAGTATGCTTTATGATTTATATTGTGTACATGCATGTCTACCATGTTTTATACTGGGATTTATTCTCACCGGAGTATCCGGCTGTTGTCTTGTTTTGTATGTGTGCATGACAACAGGTGGGGCAGGATCGGGGTCAAGAAGATGATGAGAGAAGACGAGTTAGAGTGGTGATTCCGGACTTATTGCAGACTTGGTTTAATACTTGAAATTTAGTAGTTGAACCTTAGACTAGTTTGAATAAGTGTTGTACATTATTGTACTTTTATACTGAGATGTATATTAGTTAGATTCCATTACATTCCGCACTTACATTTTTAAAAAGAAAAATTTTTAGATCCTGTTTATCTTAATTGATAATTAAATCCCAAAGAGGATTAAGAAGATGATTAGCGTCCGGGTCCCCACAACAGATGGTATCAGAGCGAGGATCCTTTAGACTGAGATAGAAGAGAATGAGCGGGGTAGAGTGAGCTTTCTTTCCTTGCATGTGATTGCTAGCATGAGATTTATTTTAATGTTGACTTACATTGTGTGTGCTAGCATGACATTATGCTTTACTGCCTTGAAATACATGTTTACCTGATTATCTGATTTGAGTTGGTATTATGTATTATTAGGTTGAATCAGATCTGATTCATGATCAGCAGTAAGATGATCAGAGAAAGATTGGAATAGATTTGTAGTATTTGAGTACTAATGTTTTGATAAGCAGATATACCTCCACGGAGAATTCCAGAAAAGGGTAGTACTTCGACTGAACAGATAGATGTATCAGAAACTCAGATGGAAATACAGTTGGAAGAATTTCAGTTATTTCAGCCGCCGATTCTGAGTGGTGTCGAGACGTCTGAAGATTGTGAGAACTGGTTTGATGACATAGAAATACTGCTTGATTTACTTGATTATTCAGATGAGCAGAGAATTAAACTGATATTCCACCAGTTTACGAGAGACTGCCAGAAGTTGGTGGATTACAAGTAAAAGAATGCTAGAACAGAGAGGTACAGTGATTTCGTGGGAAATATTCAGAACTGAATTTTATCGAAGATTTTTCTCAATTTCGTACCGAGAGGACAAGAAAGCAGAGTTTGAGAATTTGAGACAAGGTCAACTGAATATTGAAGAATATGTTGCTAAATTCTCTACTCTACTGCGTTTTGCTCCTAATATAATTGGGAATGATGAAGCCGTAGCGGATCAGTTCATCAGAGGATTGAACTCGGAGATAGTTGCATTGATGAATATGCAGCGACCTTACCATTTTGCTGATGCCTTGAGTAGAGCGAAGAGAGCGGAGGCGAGTCTGATTAGACAACTAAAAAGGGTGTGTGCGATGCAACCCCAGACACAGCAATCCCCTCTCCGATCTGATCGCGGCAGCACGAGTGGAAAGCAAGATTTGCTGAAAGCTCGAAAGAAGCCATTCAAGAAGTTAGGAAGCGGACTGAGTGGTTCGTCTAGCTCCAGTGGGTCCAGCCCGAGTTATACTGGAGTATATTGCAGAACTTGCGGAGGAAGACATTCCACAGAGCAATGCCAGGGAGTGACTGGTAGTTGCCATATTTGTATACAGCCGGGACACTTTGCTAGAGTTTGTCCTCAGAGAAGTTCCCGAAGATTTTAGGGAGCAGAAGACCGAGGAACAGACATAGGACACACCTGATGATAGAGTGGCAGGTATTGTTCTTTTATGATTATATTGCATAGGTATTAATATATACTAATGCATTCCCTACGATTATCTTTGACTGAGTTGCATTGAGATATGCTGTATCTGTTGAGTCTGATTGTACTGTAGTATTGATTCCCTTACTTTTTGGGAAAGAAAGATTGATATCAGAGATTTCTGTGAAATATTGTGTACTACAGTAAGATGAGAATGAGGTCGAGTTAGATTATGATGTACTTGTATTTTTGATTTGACTGCATTATTGATATTAATATGATAAACAAGTACAGAATTATGATAGATTCCATTCAGGAGAGTATAAGATTCAGACCAGATAGGGTTGATGAACAGAAATTCCACGGTAAGGATTCTAGATCTAGAATTCCTTTGATATCTGTATTAGTTATGACTCGATTATTGATACAGAAAGGAACAGATGGTATCCTTATGTATTCAGTAGACATACTGAAATCGAGCCTAGAATTGGCAGATTTGCCAATAATGTATGAGTTGCTGATATTTTCCAGATGAGATTTTAGATTTGCTTCTGATTGAAAGATAGACTTCAGAATTGAAATGAGATCAGGTACTGTTTGTTTTATTAGAATTCAGTACAGAATGATATTAAATGTGCAGAATGTCACTGAATGAAGTGAAAGAATTGAAAGATCAGTAGAAGAGTACAGGCCCGGAGTTACATTTGATTTAGTGTTTCTCGGTGGCATATTTCAGTATGTTCAGAGATATTCTGATGATTTCATGCTCGTTATATCTATGACATTTTGATATATTTGTAGCATCTGATTGATTGAATCGAATATCTGAAGATTGTATTGAATACTCTGAAAACTGTGAATATTGTATACAGATATTATTCAGATATGAATCCTGCTTGAAACAGATTGTATGCAGAATGTGCGATATCTGAAGTTAGTATACCGATTGATTTTGACACAGTTGAGATCATGATCAGTAGATAAGAATAATACCGATATCAGAAATTTCAGAAATGCCAGAATTGTCAGAAATTTATTTTGGTCTGAGTTGGCAGATTTTCTTATACGATTGTTGTTTTGTATCTGCTTGAGTATTGCTATTGTTCTAACACTATATTTGAGACAGCTTATATTGTTTGAGGGCATATTATATTTGCAGATGATATATAGCAGTTGATTAGAACGACATGAAGATGTGATTGATTAGTCAGAATTGACAATATTGCCAGGAATTGCCGTTTTATGAGTTTACTAAACTCACTAGATCAGTATAGATTATTGATATTATGAATCTGATTTGATAGTACTGTTATTCTGAGTCAGTATTTGATATAGATTATTCAAACCGAATCAGAGCTGAACTCGAGAATTTCGGCAGTTCAGAGATATAATCAGAATGTTCAGAACTTAATTTCGATAATCAGAACAGAACATCGATCAGAGTGACAGATATGTGATTTTATTGTATGAGAATGATTATCTTGTGATGTCAAATGTTTCAGAATTGTACAACAGAATTTGATATCGACAATCAGAACCGAATACCAGGTAGGTATTTTTCTTTAATTTATATTATTAACTGATTGTTTATACCAAATAGTTCGAATTGGAAATGACAGATAGGGTCAGAAGCGCACAGAAATGGATTCAGTAGTCGTTCAGGTAACATAAAGTAGATGATAATTCGAACAGATAGTTTTGATATAGACAGATTAAGTCAGTTATGGCAGAATTTATGCTGAAATGTTGGCAGAATTGTACTGAAATGTCTGAACCGCCAATAAATGAAGATAGAAAGATAGAGATCAGAAGATTTATTACAGAATTTGCATATTCTTGACTAGACATGGGGAGTATATTTCGATGAATTTCGTAATAAGACCACTGCAATACTTTCCAGATTGTGATGTAATATGATTGTGATTGACAGATTGTTCAATCTATATCTATTAGTTTGTACAAGATGACGTACAAACATAACCAGATGACAAAGATCGATGTAAAGGAAATGGTCAGATTGATCAGAATGTGGGAGTAGATTATATCAGATTGTGATTTTGATTGAGTTTGTAATTGTGGCAGAACGTACCATGAACTCATTCATATATTATCCACCGACTGACAGATAGCCAGAGCGTACTATCCGGATATTGAGAGATATCCAGAGAGCTGTAGTGCTGGATGCTAGCACCAGTTGAGATGACATATTGACGCTGTGTGAATTATTGTACGATCATAGTTATCAGATAACCAGATGGATAATGAAATAGTTACAGACGATATATTGTACAGTGAGTACTGCAGATTTCTTTGGTATAAGAATAATATCTCGGAGATACCTGAGATAAGATTTGATACAGTCATAGATATGACAAAGAAAATGTAGCTAATGCAGAAGAGAATGAAGATAGCTCAGACCAGACAGACTTAATATGCCGACGTCGGATGGTGACGATTGGTAGTTGGGGCCGAAGATTTAATATATCCTTGACTGGGATAAACAGATTTGATATCAGCTAATGATATTGATTTGGTATGAGCTGTTGATTGGTATATACGGATATTGTATAGCCAGTATTTTACGATTGATTCGATTAAAATGACTTCGAGTGGTATTATGATTTTATGCTTCTTGAATGACTACTCCAGTCTGGAATCAGAGATCCGTGAAAGAAAGAAAATTTAGAACGAAGAATATTCTACTGTTGCATATACAGTAAAGTCGTCGGGGCATTAGAAATATTCCTTGAAAGACAGAATCTGATATGAGATTAAGATTTCAGAATGGATTCATTGAGATGAGTTTTTGATTTAAACTCTGTATACATTCCTTCTGATATGTCTGAATTGATTACTTGCGATTTCGAGGACGAAATCATTTCTTAGAGGGGGAGAAATGTAAGGCTCGAGATTTATTAGTCTTCATTGATGTGATATTCGGAAGATATGAGTATGCATGACATGTAATGAGAGGCACGGAATGAGATTATGAAGGGTTGCATAAAATCTAGACCGCACCCGCGCTACGAACAAGACCGCACCCGCGGTGCATGGACAGAAAGATGGCCATTTTTACAGTAGAGTCACCGCACCCGCGGTCCAAGAAGCAGTGAACCCGCGGTTGATGGACAGAGAGTTGGAGATTATTTACAGAAGTGACACCGCACCCGCGGTGAAGAAGTACCGCACCCGCGGTGCATGGCCAGTAGGGTATGAAAGTTGCTACGGGAGATTGAGCGCACCCGCGGTGCTAGACAGACCACACCCGCGGTGTTGTACCAGTAGGGTCAGCGCACCCGCGTTAAAAGACAGAGCGCACCCGCGGTCCAAGCTTCGGGGAAAGTTGATGCATATCAATACATGGAGCGCACCCGTGGTGCAAAAGTGAGCGCACCCGCGGTGCGACGTGCAGTATGAAAATTAAGCCACTTGCCTCCTACCTAAGGAACGTGTATATAGATATATATACCTACATGCAATTCAGGAGAATGAAGGAAAGAGCCGAGGGAGGTGCAAAAAAAAAAGAATTGAAATATTCTTACGCCTTTTGTGAGAAATCCGTCCGTCTGTTTTTGAATTCGACTTCAGTACTGTGTTTCTATCGACGCAGGCTACGACTGGACGTAAGTTTCGTTACGTTTAGACATGATTTGAAATTATGTTAGTGTCAGAATCGAATATGAATCAGCTATGATGTTTCTGATACAGTAGACATCGTATATTTGAAGTCAGATTAAAGAATAGATGGGTTATGCAATTGTTATGGTTTTCGAAAGTTATTGATTGAGATTTGAAATCAGAGTAGTGTTGTTACTGATTTTGAATATACCGATATTGAAAATATGAGTTGTACTGGTATTGAGTATGAATTCTGGTACTATATTTGTGATGTTGAGATTGACGGGATTATCGAGATTTCATTGTTATGCTGTTGAAGCATCAGTTGATTTAGATTGATCAGATTCAGTAATAATCTCGAGTGTATCGTGATATCATTGATATGAATTAGATTGTACCTTGTTCAGATATGGATCAGTCTATATACCGATTTGAGTATTGATCAGAACAAGTTCTGAACTGAGTTATATACTGATACTGTATTTATATGATTGTCATTATCAGATGTGGATATGGACCGATTGGAATACTGGACTTCGTCTTCGTCAGACCGGGAAGACAAATGTATAATTCATGTGAATTTGGGAGATACGACTCGAATCAGACTTGGTTGAAGTTTCCCTAAATCACATACTAGATTTATTATTTATATTTGATTATGATTATGTCTTGTTTATAGATTTATATTCAAGCATTTGACATAGGAGAGTCATTGACAGACTTGCCAAACTAGACGTTCGGTGGTATCGACGCTTCGGATCAGATTCAATCCGATTGTAGACATTCGATACAGACATGACAAAAGTCTAGGAATAAGACGTACAGTTATCCCGATTGGGAGGGTAGGTGACAGACAGTGACGTCTTATTCACACCGGGATCCCTAGAGTTAGAGTCGAGTCGAGTCAAGATATGAATTGAATTGAGTTGCATGCTTATTTTATTTTGATTTCAGAGATTATGGAATCCAATGTTACTGCATGCTTATTTTGAGTTGGTTTCCTAGACTATGAAACCTATTGTTATTGATTCTATGCATGATAGTATGCTTTATGATTTATATTGTGTACATGCATGTCTACCATGTTTTATACTGGGATTTATTCTCACCGGAGTATCCGGCTGTTGTCTTGTTTTGTATGTGTGCATGACAACAGGTGGGGCAGGATCGGGGTCAAGAAGATGATGAGAGAAGACAAGTTAGAGTGGTGATTCCGGACTTATTGTAGACTTGGTTTAATACTTGAAATTTAATAGTTGAACCTTAGACTAGTTTGAATAAGTGTTGTACATTATTGTACTTTTATACTGAGATGTATATTAGTTAGATTCCATTACGTTCCGCACTTACATTTTTAAAAAGAAAAATTTTTAGACCCTGTTTATCTTAATTGATAATTAAATCCCAAAGAGGATTAAGAAGATGATTAGCGTCCGGGTCCCCACATAATATATACAAACAAGGTTCTTTTTATGGATATACCAGAGTTATACGTCTTTTGCACGTTATAAACATCTGACGATGTGATTTCTCAAATCCTAATTTCAATCCCCTCTCTCGAGTGCTAGATCTTAATTATTTAATCAATCGAATTATGGTCAGTAATCCAAAAGCATTAAAGACAAGAAATCACAAATAAACACGATGAATTAATTCAATGAAAATTCAAAACTCCAATAACATAAGTTCGATGAAGACTACATCGATCTCTAGGAAATAAAATTAGTTCATACTCGAATCTAGATCACAACAAAACCTGTTTGTAATCATTAAAAACGTAAAAGTAAAGAACCAAATTAAAAACGTGTTGAAGAGAGCTGAAAGTGCATCTCTGTGTCCGGATTAAGCGTCTTCTATCTCCGTTCTTTGCGTTTCGTCCTCCGTTGGCTCTTATTTTCTCTTTCTCGATCCTGATGTCGACCCCCAAAATAATATTATTCTCCCTTTTTTATAAAGCACGCGATGAAACCTAATAAATCTGGGATTTGCGCCGCGCACATATGCACGGAAGTCACTATCTGTGTGTTGGGAAATTTTTCTCGCACGCACGTGCGCGCACTAGCTCCGCGCATATGTACGAAGTCCTCTGTTTTGTGCATCTGGAAATCCTTTGTGCCCGCATATGCGCACCTCGTCTAGCGCATGTGCGCGAGGCTCTCTGTCTCGCTTTGTGTTTCACTGTGTCTCTTGTGCATATGCTCGCCCTTGACTCGCGCATATGCGCGGGTCTCTCTGCCTGCCAAGCTCACTATTTTCCTCCAAGCGTCATTTTCATTATTTTTCACGCCCATGTAATACACCTTACCTAGATTCCTGAAATCACCAAAAACAACAAAAGACGCATAATTCCACCCAAGAAAACTAACAATCTATACGAATTATAAGGATAATTTAAGGGCACAAATTGCACTTGTCAAGTTTGTTTACCTTTCTGACACGGTCCACAGACATAAACATTACCCGAGCTCAAATTTTGCATACCTCTCACATCATCAAACTTACAAAGATTCTTCAAAGTTTTGAAGATCATATGTCCCAATTTTTTATGCCAGAGGTCTAAATCACTCACCTTGGCACTTCGGCAATCATCACCTTCTCCCAACTGATAGCAATTGTTAGCAGATCGAGCACCTGACAGTACACAAACATTGGCATCATTTAAAACTTCACAATTATTTTTATTTAACCTGACATGTAAATCATCATCACAAAATTGACTTATGATTATTAAGTTCGAATTAAGTGCTTCAACGTGTAAAACATTGTGAAGCTCAAGGAGCCCATCCACATTCAGGGTTCTTTTGCCTACAATTCTTCCTTTGGCACCACAACCATATGTTACACGCCCACTTTTTACTTCAACATAATTCGTGAGGTGTTATTTAGATCCGGTCATGTAGCGTGAGAACCCACTGTCGAAGTACTATGCACCGACAATGTTAGTTTTTAAAGAAGTATAAATGACATTGCATCGAATAACAGTTTTGTGTACCCATATTTTCTTTGTGGAAGAAGTTTTGACTGTGGTGTTGTGATTGGTGTTGTACAACACCTTGTGCAACACCCGATTTGATTCCCAATTCAAGTAATCCTTTCATAGTTTGTAGCAAAAGAGTTTGATGTGCCCAGACTTACGGCAGTAGTGCCAGATAAAATGTCATTTTCTTTACTTTGATTTAGAAGTTGACAGTGACTTCTTGGTTTGTGAAATCTTCACCGGCGGGTCAACTTTCAAAGGATAGGAATAGGTTCTGTGTTTTCTCAGCGTTTGTTCCGAGACAGACTTTGAGATTGGCAAATTCTTCATAGGAGGGTTCACCATTAAGAGGACAGATTTGTATTCAATTCCCTTTACAAACACAGTTGATTTTGATCTGGAGTTGGATGATTCACCATGTTCATAAACGCTTTCAACATATACAAGACCAGTTCTTTTGTCCTTTCTCGTTGTTAGCATTGAGTCAAGCTTTGATGAACTTGAGTTGAATTTAGCAAGAGTTTTTGAGGTCTTCTCAAGATAATCATAGACATTGCAAAGTTCAAGGTCATTTATACTCAACAAGACTTCAAGTCGAGACAAACTTTTTTTAACTCAGTATTTTCCTTTGAGAGCACATAATTTGTCTCATTTTTTTAAAGCCAATCATCGTACAACTCTTCATACATCATCTTGGACAGTCTCTATAGTAAGCTCTTCTTGATCAGATTCCTGGATTTCTTCAGTGTCTAAGTTCCCAAGAGATTTGGCATTGAGACATAATGTCTTTGAAATGGTGTTGCGGCCTGGTGTTGTAACACCAGTGGCAATACCAAGTGGATTGACTTGCAGTTGGTGTGTACTCTTCAAAATTGCAGACAGAGAGGTAAACTCGTCACCTTTACTGGGTTCAAGTTCTTCATCAGAATCTTCATCACTCAAGGAAACTGTCATGCTTTTATTTCTGCGAAGTAGATTGGCACGCTCATTTTCATAATGTCCATATCCGGAGCACTCTCTACATTGTACGGAATCCAATCTTTTAGTTTCAGGTCGAGCCATCACATCATTTCTCATTTTAAAATACCCTTGGGCAGGTATTTGTAGTTTATTTCTGTCAGAAGGGCCAAAAGAAGATTTCGGTGGTTGCATAATTTTCTTTTTGTCTCTCATTCTCTTCAAATAATCACCGAACTTCTTAGTAATCAAGGAGATTGACTCCTCACCGAGATCAGATTCATTTGCTTCATGAATTAGATTATTGAAGGAGTCATCAGAAGCTTGCAATGCAATGGATTTTCCCTTATCTTTTCTTTGTAGATCTAGATTCATCTCGAATGTCCTGAGGGAGCTTATCAAATCTTCCAGATTCAATGTGAACGTGTCCTTTGACTCATCGATGGCACATATCTTGATGTTAAACCATTCTGGAAGGGGTCTCAATACCTTGCTGACAAGACTTTCATTTGACAAAAGGTAACTAAGATTGAAAGCTTCATTAGCTTTGTCCCGAAGTCTTCGATCGTATTCAACAATGGTCTCATTTTCCTCCATCCAGAGGCTCTCAAATTTGGAGGTCATCATCCTCAGCTTGGTTCTACGAGCACTTTCAGATCCTTCACAATGTCTTTGTAAATTGTCTCAAGCGTCTTTGGCAGATGTGCAATTTGCAATAAGACTGAACATGTTGACATCAACAGAGGTAAAGATGTCATTGATTGCTTTAGAATTGAAATTTGAGGTCTGAACCTCATCATTAGACCATGCACTCTCAGGTTTGACTTGGCTGTCACCGTCAGCATCCACAATTCTAGGTGGTGACCAACCATCTAGAACTCGTTGCCAAGCTCTTTCCTCGATGGATTTTATACACATCCTCATCTTGACTTTCTAAAACGCATAATTCGATCCATCCAAGACCAATGGTCTAAAGAAAACACTTGAAGCCAATGCGTCCATCAAGCTATTAGTATATTTACTACAAAACAACATGACCAGAATCAATTACTTAGTGTATCAAGCGTTGGCTCTGATACCACTTGAAAGGGAGCTGTTGCTCATAAAAGTACATGAAATTAATATATTGTGTGTATCAGAAGTTAGTGTTGTGCTCTGGTGTTGTCAACACGAGCACACAACATGCAGCTGAAATTGATTATTTAACACATACGTAAACGTTTAATAAATAAACACCAAATTTAGATTATGCATAAGTACGAATACTTGTGCAATGCCTCATGGCAAAAATTCACTAGAAAATTATGTAAATCGTTTACACCAAAACAATACTAGTGAGTATAACAAATTATAAAATCCTTGACACTCCAAGGAATTAAAATGCATCAAAACTCAAAGTAAATACTAGATGCATAAATAAAAAACGTATTGCTTAAAACCAGACGAAACCACTCTTCGATCAACACTCTACATTAGTGTTGTTATTGAGTGTCGTCAACACCAGTCAGCAACACGGTATATGTGAATCAATCACACAAATTCTTCAACATAAAAATCTTCAACTCTGAACTACGTGTAGGTTCAGAGAAAAACTCCAGTAGCTCTCATGCGCTGCAAAGTGATCACACGATCACATAAAATCTTCTCATCAAAATAGTCTAAGCTCTAGTGTTTTTCTTCTATGCAAGAACTCCTCTACCGATCCTCTCAAAAGTTCACACCAAAAGACTCACCAAAAAGCTCCTACAAAAGTGATCACCCGATCATAGAAAACTTCAGCAGCTGCACAATAAAGTGATCATCGGATCACATAAAAAATGCAGATCAAATATATGTTGGACTCTTGTGATTTTCTCTCTGTGAAAAGCTCTCCCGTCCATTTCTCTGAAAAACCCCCCGTCCAACTCTCTGAAAAGCCTCATTGACGGCTGTAAGGCACTCCATATTTATATATCATGCTTGACTTAAAAATCTTCTCGTAAAGAGTTTTAGAAAAAATGGAAATAAGATTTTCATTAGAAATAAAACTCTTTTAAATAAGGATAAAATATCTTAGAGATAAAAATAATATTAAAAAAATCCTATAATATCTAGAGATAAATCAACCAAAATCTTATCACCTATAAATAAATCAAGCACGATCTTATGATGTAGAAAGAAAAAATCTTAAATTGATAATATCAATTTAGCAAAAAATAATAAAGGAATAAAATATTATTTTTATAATTAATTAATTAATTTTGGAAACAAAATGTGATTAAATTGAATTTAAGTAATTGGATCTAACAACAATTAGGTTAAATGTCAAGTAGATTTTTTTACTTGGATAATATACTAATTAAGCATAAAAAATCATTCATATATCAATTTGTCAATTTATCAATACTTTTATGTACTAAAATGAGCTTTTACTCTTTAATTAACATAATTTCAAATATCAAAACGTGTGATTACTCTTTTGGAAAACCTTTTTTTTTTGGAGAGATGGCCAATAATAATTTTATATACTTCATTATGTCTAACAAACATTTAAACCCAATAATGATCTCGCAAGCTATTATTTTTAAATAATGAGATATTGTCTATAAAGTTCCCAAAAAAAAAAAATACAAGATCATATTAATATGAAATATAAAAGAAATTATGCATTTATTATTATTATTTTTGAACTTCTAATTTTCCGACAGTGAACTGGTGTAAGATAAATTTTTTTCAAAAAAATTTCGTTGATGTCAAACAAATCAATGTTATTTATCTATCTATCAATCTATATCTGTATTTTCCTGAACTTAAATTTGAGAAATGATGACTCTTTCTATCTATCAAATGAATAAATTTGTTGCACAAGTAAAAGCGATGGCCAAAGTCGTGAGAGTGCATAAAAATCTAAAAATGGTTTAAAATAAGAGATTGAGTATTGAAAATAAGAGTTGTAAATATTGAAAATAATGTGTGATGATATATGTAATGATGTATCTATTTTTTGATTATTTCCAAATTTTTTATAAATATGTCTCTCAATTTGTAAAGAAAAACACAATTGAGTGGAGAAAATTTTATAAAGTTTGTAGTTTAATATATATTGTGAGTTTGAGATTTTTACTTTTTACCGTAAATTTTTACTTTTAACACGTTATCAGCACGATATTCGAAGGATCTCCATATTTTTCCAAGTTCCAAAACACAAGAAAAATATAACAGTATTCAAAAGTAAGAATACTATTTTACTGTCTATTCATTTTTATTGTATATATATTTAATATATAATATCATTTTATTATGTAAAAGGAATTTAGGACACCTCATTATAATAATGTGATGTGATTATATTATTACACTGCTTATATAATTTTATTGTGTTAATGTTTATTATATATATATATTTGAATAATATCATGTTATTATATAAAGGAGTATATGACACCTCATTATAATAACGTGATGTGATTATTTCACTGTTTATATATTTTTATTGTGTTATATAATAATTATATATGTATAATGTCACATTATTATATAAAAAAAGTCATTGACACCTTATTATAATATTGTGATGTGATATACATAATTATTTAAACATGATTAACATTATATAAATCATATTATTAACATAAAATTTACATATACATACATTTATTTTTTTAAGATTTTGTAACAGTCATAAACAGCTAGTTTTTACCATATAAATATGATTTTATACACATTCAATCACTTCAAACTTACTCTTCCTCCCTAAAAATTTTCTTCATCAAAATTTTCAAATAAGATGGTTCTTTCAAGGTTATTTTATATAATTATTTTGGTTATTATACTCACTAGTTTTGTATTTATCGGAGAATATTCGTCTCGCGTTTTTTTTTTATTTTTAAGAATGCTTGTACTTATAATTTATCCGTTACTTTTTATTGTCATATTAATATATTTAAAACTTAACTAATAAAATACATTGTTATTTTTCTGGTACCACTATCTCAAATTTGGCAAAGTTCGATTTGTTGCGCTCGATATTACGGGAAAAAAATATATGTCATGAACTCTCGATGTAGAAATGCATCCTGAGTCATTGTGTGGGGCCCTTAACTCCTAATCGTTATTACAACACAATCTGATTAGGTTTAATTAATTACAGCGGAAAACGAGTTTAAATTTTCTTTACAATGTGCCCAAAACCTGTCAACTGTAATTATAATACTAAAAATAGTATATAATATAGTCGCGTCTAACTCAATCACAATATAAAACAAGCCCACACGTAATCCAAATCAACTGAATACAAACAAACTCATATCCTCGGGACATGTCCCGGTATACAGATACATATACATATATACTGGAAAACATCCACTAAATCTCAACTCAAACTGTGACTCCCTCCAGAAGTACCATCTCCGATCTCCTGATAATCTGTAGTACCTGTCATTGTCAACATACAAAGACAACAACAACCCCCTTTGGGGTGAGCAAAACTGAGTCTGAAGCAACCGCAATATATACCACAGATATCTAAACAATGATATATGATATGCAATGCATGTATGTCGTGGAGGATTCAGATCAAATGCCCATCTACTGAGCACATGTCAGAATCAATCGAATCGCTATCAAATCAATGCTCGAGCTGGCATACCGGCCTCAATCAGGGATACTCGTATGATAGCGTCGACAAAACGCCATCAAATCCCAAATCTCAATCAATCATTGGGGCCACTAATGTCTATGCTTTAAGGGCCACATAATGCCAAACATAGCATTGTGTTCACAAATCCCAGAATCAAATCCAATCATATCAAGGAATCCAAGGATCATAACTCAACGTGTATGTCATGTATGCCACATCAAATCAATAAATAAGGCATATAGACATATATTCTCATTCCAATCCATCAAATCAATCCAACATATATCATATGATACAGATACCTGTCGTATGTTACTCGGTCGCAACATACCTCAATTCTTCGTCTCCAGTTGATGTAGCTTGAAGATATCAGTATAATAATCTATCTACATCAATAACATATTCATTTCAATCAATAATTTCATTCAAATTCAACAATATAAGTTTCAAATATCTTTTGAAATTTCAAAAATTCATATCAAATCAAAATCATAACATAATTCAATTCCGACTTCAAAACTTAGTTTCTTGTCGGTTACTCTATCACATATATGAATCTCGACTTCAAATACATGTTATTCCAGCACTTCAATAATTAAAGGTGCTGAAACTAGAAGAAACTTACATCAAAAGGAAGCTCTCGACGCGAGGATTCCGGATATATAATTTGTTTCAAGTTTGGACAACGTTTCGAGGTGATTTCATACGGTAGGAATCAATTTCCCTCTTTTCTCTCTCGAAGCTTCAAAGGAAGAAGGAAGAATATAACGTAAAAACTCAATTTTATCAACTTAAATACTGTGCAACAGCAGTATCGGCACTGGGGCGGTCAAGTTTGGGCGCCCCAGCGCGCCCACTACTGTCGGAAAGATTTTTGGCTTGGCCTTGCGGTGGGGCGCGCAAACTGTTGCGCCCTAGCTCGACTTGTTCTGTCCGAAACGCTATTTTAGGCTTCGAATTTGCAAAAGTGGTCAAGATGAAAGTTGTAGCTCTATGTCTTAGCTTTGCTTTGCCACCAACCTCACTCAATTTGGATATTGGATGTGAGATTTATGCTCATTCTCCCAAAATGTGTCAGTGCAGAAACTGCAACACACACGATACACTTCGGGATGCTTTTTCTCCTATTTCCAAATGTATTTGGACAAAACTCAGAACATGAAAGTTTTAGCACAATGTATTAGCTTTTCAATGAAATTGACCACATTTCATTTGGACTAATACTCAGTTAATTATGCTAAAAACCGTAACATGTGTCACTTTTCTGTCTCGGTTCAGCACATGTTTCCAACACAAATCAATTTCTAATATAATCTTTCATTATCACAACCTATTTTCTTACTTTCATTGTCATTATATACATCATATACATAATCACATAACAATTTCATGAATTATCGATAATCAACATAGGATTTACGATAATACGATACACGGTCCTTATATTTGTCCCCCACTTAAAATATTTCGTCCTCGAAATATTATGTGTCCATATAACATAACATTGGCAAACATATAGTACGTTACCAGTTATAGTACATATCAAAACTGAAATCAGTAAATGGATCATTATACATTGAATACAATGGAACAGATGGAAGAGAATCAAACAAGTGTGGATATGATTCTCGCATCTTGCTCTCCAATTCCCACGTTGATTCTTCAACACCATGTGGTGTCCATTATACTCGAACTAAAAGAATCGTTTTGTTACGTAATATCTTCTCCTTTCGATCCATAATACGAATAGGTTGCTCAACGTAAGAAAGAGATGGATCGAGTTCAACCTCATCAGGTTGAAGCACATGTGATGGATCTGGTTCATACTTTCTCAACATAGAAACATGAAATACATCGTGAATGGCAGATAAAGATGGTGGAAATGCCAGTCGATAGGTAAGATCCCCAACTCGATCAAGGATCTGTATAGACCAACATATCGAGGTGATAACTTCCCTCGCATGCCAAATCGAACAGTGCCACTAAAGGGAGATATTTTCAAAAACACTTTATCACCTTTCTGGAATTCTAAGGGTCATCTTCGTTTATTCGCATAACTCGTTTGACGATCCTGAGAAGTTTTCATTCGCTGTCGAATCAACTGAACCTTATCATTCATTTCATGTATCATTTCAGGTCCAGTCATCTGTCTCTCGTCAATTTCATTCCAGAATAACGGTGATCTATATCGTCTCCCATATAAAGCTTCAAACGGTGTCCATGCCAATACTCATTTGGAAGATATTATTATAAGAGAATTCTACCAATGGTAAGGCATCTTGCCATCCAATTTTAAAATCCATCACAATAGCACGTAACATATCTTCTAGAGTTTGAATTGTACGCTCAGTTTGGCCATCAGTTTGAGGATGATAAGCAGTACTCATAGCCAAACGCGTACCCATAGCTTCTTGGAAACTATCCCAGAATTTAGAAGCAAACCTGGGATCACGATCAGGTACAATTGAGACTGACACACCGTGCAGTCTCACAATATTCTCGATGTTTAAACGGACCATTCTCTTGTAAGGATAAGTCCGCTTATACGAAATAAAATGTGAATATTTTGAAAGCCGATCAATAATAACCCAAATAGCATCACAGCCCTTGGGTGAACGTGGTAAATGAGTCACAAAATCCATAGCAATATGTTCCCAATTCCATTTTGGGATTTCGAGACTATGGAGTAATCCTCCAGGTTTCATTCTCTCGGCTTTCACTTACTGACAGACAAGACATTTTGAAATAAACTCAGAAATGTCCTTCTTCATACGTCTCCACCAGAATTGAGGTCTCAATGTCAAATACATCTTTCGGCCTCCAGGGTGAATAATGTATTTACTACAATGTGCTTCACGAAGAAGGGCAGATTTCAAATCAGAATCACCAGGAACTACCCGCCGACCATTAACTCGTAAAGAACCATCAAACGCAATCTGAAATCCAGACTGATGTCCTGCAGATACAAGTTCTTTCGACTTTTGGATCTGAGCATCGCTTCGTTGGGCCTTTCGTATTTTAGATATCAAATTCGGCTCAATTTGCAATGCTGAGACAGTGACAGAATTCCAATTTGAGTGAAAAATCCAGCCAGAAGTACATATATCCTCATGTATCTTGGCGACACAAACAGATGCTAACACAAATCATGCACCTTACGACTAAGGGCATCCACAGTAACATTCACCGATCCAGGGTGATACTGAATCTCACAATCAAAGCCCTTCAGGAGATCCAACCACCTGCGTTGCCTCATATTCAAATCAGATTGATAAAAGAGATATTTCAGACTCTTATGATCTGAATAGATAACAAATTTCTCTCCATACAAATAATGGCGCGAAATCTTCAGTGCAAACACAATGGCGGCCAATTCAAGATCATGAACAGGATAACGTGTTTCATGAGATTTCAATTGACGAGACGTATAATCAACCACTTTTCCATGTTGCATCAGAACATAGCCCAAACCATTACCAGACGCATCTGTACACACCACAAATCCTCCGGTACCTGAGAGAATAAGTAAGCACAGGTGATGTAGTCAATCTCGTCTTCAATTCAAGAAAACTAACTTCACATTCATCTGACCAAATGAATCGCTGATTCTTCTGTGTCAGTTGAGTAATTGGTTTAGCTATCTTCGAAAACCCTTCAATAAAGCGACGATAATAACCAGCCAAACCCATGGAGCTACGGATCTCAGGAAAATTCGTAGGTCTCGGCCAATTCAATACAGCTTCAACCTTCGCAGGATCAACTGATATGCCATGTCTCGAAATGACGTGGCCCAAAAACACTACTTTGTCCATCAAAAATTCACATTTGGACAATTTAACATATAAATGGCCATTGCGAAGAGTTTGAAGTACCAGTCTCAGATGTTCAGCATGCTTTTTTTCGATTACAAATACACAAGAATATCACCAATAAATACAATAACGAATCGGTCAATATAATCTCAAAAAACACGATTCATTAGATCCATAAAAATAGCAGGAGCATTCGTGAGACCGAAAGGCATAGCCAAAAACTCATAGTGGCCATACCTGGTACGGAAAGCAGTTTTAGGCACATCTTCTTCTCGAACACGTACTTGATGATACCCAGAACGAAGATCAATCTTAGAGTAAACAGAAGTACCCTGAAGCTGATCAAATAAGTCATCAATACGAGGAATTGGGTACTTGTTTTTCACAGTAGCCCGATTCAGTTGCCTATAATCGATACACATTCGCATAGTACCATCTTTCTTTCGAACAAATAAAACTGGAGCTCCCCAAGGTGATACACTCGGTCGAATATATCCCTTATCAAGAAGATCCTGTAATTGTTCTTTCAATTCTTTCAATTCCAATGGTGCCATGCGATAAAGAGCTTTCGAAATAGGCGCAGTTCCCGGTACAAGATCAATACTAACTCAACTTCTCGATGAGGAGGAAAATCAGGAATCTCATCGGGAAATACATCCGGGAATTCTTTCGCAACCTCCTTCTTAGAGACATCAATAGCGTAGATAAGATAACCCTCATCCCCGCTAAACAAAAGTCGGGACATTTCCAAAGAGGATACCAATGGAATTTTGGCTTGGGAACCCTTGTCATAAAAATTCCATTTGGGTCCATCAATAGGTCGAAATCGAACCACTCCACGACAACAATCAACAGTAGCTCGATTTGTTGTCAAGATATCCATGCCAACAATACAATCAAAGTCATGCATTAGAAGGACAATCAAATTCAAGAATATAACATTATCATCGTACATCAATACACAATTATGCACAACTTTCTAAGATAGAATAATCTTTCCTTCTGGCGTGGCTATGGATAAGGTATCATAAAACGGGGTACACATAATATCATGCGATGCAACAAATGCATGAGATATGAATGAGTGAGATGCTCCTGTATCAAATAAAACACGTGCAAGATAATCGCAAAGCATGCAAATACCTGCAATCACACCACCAGGAGCTTCTTTTGCCTGATCCTCGGTCATAGCATACACTCTAACTTGAGGAAGGACTTGAGCAGTCTGACCACTCGGTCCTCGATATCGTGGAACACTCGACTGCTGAAAATAGGAAACAGGAACATCAGGTCTCATCATACTGGGGCCACCTCTAAATCCTAGCTGGGATTGGGAAGAAGTCGTACCCCTATTCGGACATACACGAGAGAAATGGCCTTCCTGTCCACACTGATAACAAGTGCCAAACATACCTCGACACTGCTCGATATTATGTTTGCCTCCAAAATGACTACAATAAGGAGAAATCACAGGACTTCCTCGCTGGGATCCACTCGAACTCGAAGAAGATGGAGAA
Organism: Primulina tabacum; assembly: GCF_025594145.1. Lineage (NCBI taxonomy): Eukaryota > Viridiplantae > Streptophyta > Magnoliopsida > Lamiales > Gesneriaceae > Primulina > Primulina tabacum. Next base: position 30,610,724 of record NC_134563.1, read on the forward strand.
GCAGAACCAGTCTTCTTGAACTTCTTACCTCTTGGACGTAAAGTAGGCTGCTGAGCTGACACTGGAGGTGAAGGAGTATACCGTGGACCTCATCGCCTTATTCCAGCTTTGGCTGCCTTTGCTCGTTCAATTGCCTTTGCATAACTCGTAGGTAATCCTGAAATGACAAAATATATAGCAGGATGCAATCCATTCACAAACCTGTTATATTTCGCTTTTGCATTTGCAGCTACGTGAGGTGCATACTTCAACAAAGTCGAAAACTTCGAAGCATACTCTGCAACAGTCATCGTTCCCTGCTGCAGACTATTAAATTCATTCTCTTGGGCAGTATAATAAGGAGGGGAATACTGCTCCAAAAACTGGGCCTTGAAGACATCCCAGGTGACTTAAATCCCTGCCTCTTTCAGTCCAATCTCAGCGGCTTCCCACCAAGATTTTGCTCGGTCTTTCAATTGATAAAGGGCAAGCTTCATTCGCCGAGTCTTGGAATATTCAACGATATTAAACAAGTGCTCGATATCTTTCAACCAAGCCTCTGCTCTTTCTCCACTCTCAGTGCCAAAGAACCTCGGTGGTTTCAAATCCTGGAATCGAGCCATCACTAAATCCGTGGACAACCCTTCTAATTGTCCAACTATCCTCTCAGTACTGCTACTCGCAGTTTCATTCGTGGGATCCATCTACAAATCAGAGGATGAATATCATAAATCAATATCAATTTGACATCATCATCATCTCATATCATCAATCTCATCAATAACTTACTCAAACTAAATCAAGTAAGAGCAAGTAATACAAATAAATCAAACACATACACATAATTAATTTGTGCATATTCACGTGTACACAAGACTCAATCGAGCATTCCCAGCTATGCTCTGATACCACTCTGTGAAGGGCCCTTAACTCCTAATCGTTATTACAACATAATCTGATTAGGTTTAATTAATTACAGCGGAAAACGAGTTTAAATTTTCTTTACAATGAGCTCAAAACCTGTCAACTGTAATTATAATACTAAAAATAGTATATAATATAGTCGCGTCTAACTCAATCACAATATAAAACAAGCCCACACGTAATCCAAATCAACTGAATACAAACAAACTCATATCCTTGGGACATGCCCGGGTATATAGATACATATACATATATACTGGGAAACATCCACTAAATCTCAACTCAAACTGTGACTCCCTCCTGAAGTACCATCTCCGGTCTCCTAATAACCTGGAGTACCTGTCATTGTCAACATACAAAGACAACAACGGCCCCCTTTAGGGTGAGCAAAGCTAAGTCTGAAGCAACCACAATATATACCACATATATCTAAACAATGATATATGATATGCAATGCATGTATGTCGTGGAGGTATCAGGTCAAATGCCCATCGACTGAGCACATGTCAGAATCAATCGAATCGCTATCAAATCAATGCTCGAGCTGGCACACCGGCCTCAATTAGGGATACTCGTATGATAGCGTCGACAAAGCGCCATCAAATCCCAAATCTCAATCAATCATCGGGGCCACTAATGTCTATGCTTTAAGGGCCACATAATGCCAAACATAGCATTGTGTTCACAAATCCCAGAATCAAATCCAATCATATCAAGGTATCCAAGGCTCATAGCTCAACGTGTATGTCATGTATGCCACATCAAATCAATAAATAAGGCATATAGACATATATTCTCATTCCAATCCATCAAATCAATCCAACATATATCATATGATACAGATACCTGTCGTATGTTACTCGGTCGCAACATACCTCAATTCTTCGTCTCCAGTTGATGTAGCTTGAAGATATCAGTATAATAATCTATCTACATCAATAACATATTCATTTCAATCAATAATTTCATTCAAATTCAACAATATAAGTTTCAAATATCTTTTGAAATTTCAAAAATTCATATCAAATCAAAATCATAACATAATTCAATTCCGACTTCAAAACTTAGTTTCTTGTCGGTTATTCTCCCACATATATGAATCTCGACTTCAAATACATGTTATTCCAGCACTTCAATAATTAAAGGTGCTGAAACTAGAAGAAACTTACATCAAAAGGAAGCTCTCGACGCGAGGATTCCGGATATATAATTTGTTTCAAGCTTGGACAACGTTTCGAGGTGATTTCATACGGTAGGAATCAATTTCCCTCTTTTCTCTCTCGAAGCTTCAAAGGAAGAAGGAAGAATATAACGTAAAAACTCAATTTTATCAACTTAAATACTGTGCAACAGCAGTATCGGCACTGGGGCGGTCAAGTTTGGGCGCCCCAGCGCTCCCACTACTGTCGGAAAGATTTTTGGCTTGGCCTTGCGCTGGGGCGCGCAAACTGTTGCGCCCTAGCTCGACTTGTTCTGTCCGAAACGCTATTTTAGGCTTCGAATTTGCAAAAGTGGTCAACATGAAAGTTGTAGCTCAATGTCTTAGCTTTGCTTTGCCACCAACCTCACTCAATTTGGATATCGGATGTGAGATTTATGCTCATTCTCCCAAAATGTGTCAGTGCAGAAACTCCAACGCACACGATACACTTCGGGATGCTTTTTCTCCTATTTCCAAATGTATTTGGACAAAACTCAGAACATGAAAGTTTTAGCACAATGTATTAGCTTTTCAATGAAATTGACCACATTTAATTTGGACTAATACTCAGTTAATTATGCTAAAAACCGTAACATGTGTCACTTTTCTGTCTCGGTTCAGCACACGTTTCCAACACAAATCAATTTCTAATATAATCTTTCATTATCACAACCTATTTTCTTACTTTCATTGTCATGATGTACATCATATACATAATCACATGACAATTTAATGAATTATCGATAATCAATATAGGATTTACGATAATACGATACACGGTCCTTATACATTGGGTCTAAGTGAGACCATTAAAGAAAATGGCATCTCATCATCACAAGAAAAAGCAAAAGTTATAATATTTTTTTGTCGACATCTTGATGAAGGATTAAAATGTAAATATCTCATTGAAAAAGATCTCATGACTTTATGGAAATGATTAAAAGAAATATTTGAACATATAAAGGAATTTATACTTCTCACCACCCGTGTTGAATGGAATACGTTCAGATTCCAAGATTTTAAGAAAATCAGTTATTACAATAACCGATGTATTGAATAATCTCGCAATTAAAATTTTGTGGACATGAGGTTATGGAATCGGAAATGTTTGAAAAAACATTTTTCATTTTTCACGCATCAAATATAACTAACAACAATATAGAGTGCGTGGATTTGCAGGATATTATGAACTTATCGTATGTCTTCTTGTGGCGGAAAAAAACAACGAGCTGCCAATGAGAAATCATCAGTCCAGACCCACTGGATCAACAACTTTCCAGAAGTAAATGTTGTAAGTAAAAATGAATTTAAACCTTGAAACCAAAATCAAAGTCAAAGACAAGGTTTTGGTCAAGGTCGAAATCAAGGCCGTGAAAGTGGACGTGGTCGTGGTCGTGGTCGTGGTCGTGGTCGTGGTCATGGTCGTGGTCGCTACAGTGGTTTTGAAAACAATCAAGTTAGTTACTTGTATAACTCATCTCAAAAGGACGTCACAAACCACCCACTGAAAAGGCATCATAAGAACATGAGTGTTAATGAAAATAACTCAAAACGATTTGAAAGTTCTTGTTTTAGATGTGGCACTCCAGGACATTGGTCTCGTATTTGTCGAGCCCTCGAGCACCTTTGTAAGCTCTATAAAGACTCGATAAAGGGAAAAGAAAAAGAGACCAATTTCACTAAACGCAGTGACCATTTGAGTGATTCAACTCATTTTAATGCTGCAGATTTTCGAATAATTTCTCTGAAAATGATCAATATATTGGTGGGATAGAAATGTAAAATATTTTATTTTTCATGTGCTCATATGCTAATATTTTATTGTATAATTATGATATGCCTTATATTTTTTAATAAATTACATATATATTGTCAGTAATTTTTTTCATTATAGATTTTTTTGAAGTTTAAATATGAAAATTGCTATGAACAAAGCTAAACAGAGAACTAATCCCAGGGAATTTTGCATATATGATAGTGGTACAACGCACACTATTCTCCGAGATAAAAGATATTTCTTGGAAAAAAACCAACAAAAACAATATTGTATATAATATCAGGTCATGTAGACTTGATTAAATGTTGTGGTAAAGCACATTTTTTGTTATCTAATGGTACAAAATTTATGATTAATGATGGTTTGTATTCACCACAATCGAAAAGAAATTTGTTGAGTTTTATTGATATATATTCCCATGGGTATTATACTCAGACAATAAATGAAGGAAATGAGAAATATATGTGTCTTACCACATATAAATCAGGAAAGAAATATGATGGATCGGTTCGGACACCTTTGAAGTTACTTCAAACACAATATTCTCAGTGAGCTGCAATAGCTCGTGTTCTAAGAATGTACACACCGATGAATTAGATCGAATTTGGTTTTAAACCAAACGGAAAATACTCGAAATAATCATTTGTTAAGAAAGCTAATAATTTGAAAACTTTTAACTTGTGTAAACTGATTAACTGATGTAAGGGGGATCGGTTTTTGCATATATCAGTTCAGTTATGGTGAGAACTGATCTGATAACAACTTGAACTGATCAAATCAGTTTTAAAATAAAAGTTAAGCAGTTAAATACACAGATATGTTTAAGGATGTTCGGAGACTTCAACTGCTCCTACGTTACCTTTTTTACCACATCGGGTACGTTAGGGATGATAACTTTTTCCACGGGTTTGGGGCCCCATGGGAAAAGCCCGAAACGGGGATGAGGATCACTTTTTCGGGATTGAGTTTGGGTTCGGGGATTTTTTTAAATCCCCGATGTAGTTCGGGGCTGGTACGAGATTACTATCCCCATCCCGAACCCGCCCCTGAAAATAATATCAATAATAAAATAATATTATTATTAATATCAATACTATAATAATAATAATATTTTTTAAATATTAATAATAATACTATTATTAATATTTATATTAATATTAATATTATCACTAATAATAATAGATAATAATAAATTTTGGTTTGAGAAAATATCTGAATCCATCATCGTCTTGTCATATTAATATTTTTGAAACGGGGATGAGGACGGGGATGAGAAGTTGATCCCCGAAGATTCGGGTTTGGGAATTCCCGGAAGCCGAAAAAACGGGGATCGGGATGAGTATGGGGGGTGGGGATGGAATTCGAGGACGGAGATAGGGATGGCAAACCCGCCCATGTCTCGCCCCATTGCCATCCCTAGATAGGTTCAACTAGAAGACTTTGATTTATATAACACCTTGTATAAACCCACAGCTTAGGACTTATCTTACTGCCTAACTGAACTCGACTGAAGACAGCACCTTCCGGCCAACACTTGTTTAACATCTATGTGTCAAAGACTACATACACATGTTTTACGTCTTTGTGCAAGACTCACTCAGCTAGTCAATAAGATCAACTATCTGTATATATGAGTGATTGTGTGTGTGCATGTGTGAGAACTGAATTATGAATACAACACGAAGGTGTTCTCACACATGGAGAATTTTGCTTCTATACTAATCAGTTGTCATGCCCTATTTCTCTCTTGAACTTCACACACTTCTTGTTATTTTCTTCATTAATCTTCATCTTCTATTTATAGGCGCAAAGGTTGATCGTACAATGAGACTTAATAATTGTATCTGTTTCATTTTGAATCTGTTCCTCGATATTTGTCTTGTACTTTTCGACAGCCATTTTGAAACGTTTTGGCTTTAAGCACTGCTGCAACGTCTATTATTGTCATTTGACTAGACAAAAATCTTTTCCTCAGTACGCACAGCTGGATTCCATTGAATAAACTTGTCGTATTATGCAAACTGATTTATTTCTAACTGATGTTCTTAACTGGTCAGTTGAATTGATCTTGAACTAGTTCGGTGAAATCAGTTGGCTCGTCAGTTGAACTGATTTTGTTGCTTCAGTTGAACTGGTCGGGTGGACTCTTCATCAGTTGAGCTCTTCATCAGTTGGCCGGATTTCTGAAGGTCTTCTGCTGAATTGCCTATCAACTGGACAATCAGTTGAACTAGTCTTTTGATATTTCAGTTGAACTGATTCAGTTTAGGCGATCAGTTGTTGCTTTCAGTTTGCGTCTCATTAGCTTCAGTTTTGGCTCGATAATTAGTCAGTTCAAATCCTGATCAGTTCCAGTTTCTGCGCACTTAGGTAAATTCATCAGAAACAAAATAACAAGTTTTGTTAACATCAAAATCAAGATTGCGAACATGAAATGTTCCCAACAAAATATGTAGTTGAAAAACTATCAATGCTCCCTACTGTGTTATATTATCTATATATAAGTCCAATTGAATCAAACATGATAGTTGATAATTCCTCAATACTACTTAATTGGCATGATCGATTAGGATATCCTGGTTCAACAATGATGCGAAGAATTATAGAAAATACACATGGTCATTCGCTGAAAGACTAGGAGATCTTTCAAAATACTAAGTTTCAATGCAAAGCACGTTCTCTTGAAAAACTTATTATAAGACCATCAACAATTAAAATCCAAACTGAATCACCCATGTTTCTTGAACGTATTTAGGGTGATATTTGTGGACCAATTCATCCACCATGTGGACCATTTAGATATTTTATGGTATTGATCGATGCCTCTAGTAGATGCTTACGTGTATGTTTATTATAAACTCGAAATGTGGCATTTGCAAGATTACTTGCTCAAATAATAAAATTGCTGAATCAATTTCACGATCATACAATCAAGAAAATTAGACTTGATAATGTTGGTGAATTTATTTCCCAAACTTTCAATAAGTCAATGTGAATCACTGTTGAGCATCATATTTCTCATGTACATACATAAAATAGATTAGCTAAATCAATGATTAAACGTCTACAACTGATTGCTAGACCAATGATTATGAAAACAAAACTCCATGTTTCTATATATAGACATGCAATTTTACATGATGCTGCTTTAATTCATATCAGACCAAGTGAATATCATAAATACTCCCCATTGCAACTTGTCTTTGGTAAAGAACCATACATTTTTCATATAAGAATTTTTGGATGTATGGTATACGTGCCTATTGCACCGCCTCAACGAACAAAAATGGGACCTTAAAGAAAGATCGAAATTTATGTTTGTTATGATAGCACATCAACAATTTGATATCTTGAACCTCGGACAGAAGAAAACACGTTTTTCTGATTATCATTTTAATGAGAAAATCTTCCCAATGTTAAGGGTAGAAAAGAAACATACCGAAAAGGAAATTACATGGTATACATCATAATTGTTACATATGGATCTAAGAACTAAACAATGTGAAAATTATGTATATCAAATAGTGCACTTGCAAAGAATAGCAAATCAAATACCATATGCATTTGTAGACACAAAAAGGGTAACTAAATCATATATACATGTTGTAAATGTCCCTGCTCGAATTGAAATTCCAAATAAACAAATTGAAGACACTCATGATGTCATTAAACAGTTGAAACGTGGAAGACCAATCGGTTCCAAGGATAAAAATCTTCGAAAAAAAAGATAGAGAAACACGATGATCACAAAATGGAGAATGATATTCCGGCAGAAATACATGATGATGAAAAATGTTCTATTAGAACCACAAACTGATGAAAATCGTGAAATCTCTATCAATTATATTAATACTGAAAAAATATGGAACCGAAAAGATATAAAAAAATTGATGAGATATTTTCTTACACTGTGTCATTTGACAACATAAATGACAATGAAGATCATTAACCAAAATCTTTAGGTGAATGTAAAAATCGACAGGACTTGATAAAATGGAAAGACGTCATCCAGGTTGAATTGGATTCGCTAAATAAATGTAACGTTTTTGGACATATAGTACTTACACCTGAAGGTGTAAAACCTGTTGAGTACAAATGAGTTTTTATTCGAAAGCGAAATGAGAAAAATTAAATAGTAAGATATAAAGTCCGACTTGTTGCACAAGATTTTTCTCAAAGGCATGTAATTGATTACGAAGAAACGTATTTTCCTGTTATGGATGCAGTTACATTTCAGTATTTGATTAGTTTGGTGTTAACTGAAAATTTAGAAATGCATCTTATAGATGTTATCACATCTTACTTATACGGATCACTCGATAGAAATATATATATATATATATCTGAAAATTTAGAAATGCATCTTATAGATGTTATCACATCTTACTTATACGGATCACTCGATATATATATATGAAAATCCCTGAAAGATTTAAGATATCTGAAGCACAAAGTTCAAAACTCAAAGAATGTTATTCTGTGAAATTGCAAAGATCATTACATGGGTTAAAAAAATCCGGTCGAATGTGGTATAATCGGCTAAGTGAACACTTAATGAAAAAGAGATATGTAAACAATTTAATATACCATTGCGTTTTCATTAAGAAAACAACATCCAAATGGATATAAATTGTTGTATATGTTGATGATTTAAATAACATTGGACGAATAAGGAAATTCAAGAAGTTGTGTTGTACTTGAAGGAATAATTTGAAATGAAGGACCTTGGAAAAACTAAGTATTGCTTGGGTTTGCAAATTGAACAAAAAGAATATGGAATATTTGTTCACTAGTCAAATGATACAGAAAAGGTACTTAAACGTTTTAATATGGATAAATAAAATCTTTTAAGTACTCTAATGGTGGTTAGATAATTAAACATAGAAAAAAATTCATTCAGTTCATGTGAAGATGCTTAAGTTATTCTTGGTCCAGAAGTATCATATCTAAGTGTTATTGGTGTCCTTATGTATCTTGCAAATTGTACAAGCCCTGATATATCTTTTGCTGCAAATTTATTGGCAAGATTTAGCTCATATCCAACAAATAGATATTGGAACCGAATTAAACATATATTTCGTTATCTACGAGGAACGACATAATTGAGACTTTTGCATTCAAAAGATATCAATCAAAGTATAATTGGTTATGCTGATGCTGGGTACTTATCTGATCCAGACAAGGTACGTTAGCAAACCAGATATGTATTTACTAGTGGAGGCACTGCAATTTCTTGGCGTTCACAGAAACAATCACTCGTAACAATTACATCAAATCACGTCGAGATTATTTCACTACATGAAGCAAGTCGTGAATTTGTGTGACTAAAATCAAGGACCAAACATATCCAAATCTCATGTGGATTATCATTCGACAAGAAGCATATGACACTATATGAAGATAATGCTGCATGTGTTGCTCAAATGAAAGAAGGATGCATAAAAAACGCTAGAACTAAACATATTCCCCCTAAGTTCTTCGCATTCACCCAAGAGCTTGAGAATAATAAAGATATTGATATTCGTCACATTCAGTCAAATGAAAACTAATAAGATCTCTTCACAAATTCACTTCCTACGACTATATTCAGAAAGCATATATATAATATTGGGATGAGCAATTTACGAAATTTGTGAAGAATCATTCGTGTTAACATGAGAGAGAGTTTACATGACTGCACTCTTTTTCCCTTACTATGATTTTTATCCCAATGTATTTTTTCTAGTAAGATTTTTTAACTAATCTGTATAAAAACACGTGATGAAGACAATCATTGTATCATGATCATCACAAAGGGGAATGTTGAAAATAAGAGTTGTAAATATTGAAAATTAGTGTGTGATAATATATGTAATGATGTATTTATTTTTGGATTATTTTCAAAAAACATTTATAAATAAGTCTCTCAATTTGTAAAAAAAAATTACAATTGAGTTGAATTTTTTTTATAAAAATGTGTACTTTAACATATTTTATAAGTTTGAGATAATGAACAATAATTTGAAATAACGTAAAAATGTTTCTTATTTACGTGGGAGTCATTTTTTCAACATGAAAATATAATCATAACATATGTGCAAAGATCACAAACAAGAAATCAAACATCTGGTACCTAGAGAAAGTAGGCAAGCGAAAAGAAAACTGGTAACGATACAAACTAGACACGATGTTTATCACACTCCTTGCTCTAACTGGCATGGTTTTTTCCCGTTTTGAATTTAGAAATATCAACAAGGTCTCCAAATAGCTTGTCCTCTGGCTTGGACGGCTTCATGGACGACACATATGAGGAATTGGAAACCATATTAGAAGAATTCCTCGTGGAGCTATGGTCCCTCGATGATATGGAGATGTTTTGATCAAGAAATTGTGTGTTCTGTCGTTCACCTTGGCCATAACCATAGCTATAGCCATAGCCAGCTGTTTGGTACCCGTACGCCTGTTGAGGATACGTATAAACCATTGGAACAGATTGTGTTGGCTGAGGAAACATACCCATAGCCTGTGGGTTTTGAAAAGGTTGTGAATACAACCCAGCAGTCATTTGGTTGCTCTGCAGAACTTGGTTGTTTACAAGGGCATGATGGCCACTGGAGATTGGTTGAGTGTATGTGCTGAATGGTTGGTTATTTGCCAAAGGTTGCGATCCTTGAAGATATGTACCACTGGGGGGTGGTAGGGAATATGCAACTTGCATTTGTTGAGTGGGGTGGCTTATGGGTAGTTGAGTGTTATCCAGTTGAGCTTCCCATGGTGGAGGAGGAAGCGCACCACCATCTTGAGCACCTATGATTTGAAAAATTAGGGATACATCAGACATTGATTCTAATGAGTCATCACTTTGAGCTCTAGAGTAGAACAAGACTACAAAATTCTATAAATCAAGCAATGACCTGATTCAGGATGAGAAAGGAGAAACCATCAGAAGAACATATTTATGAAGAAAGTAGAAGGGCCAAATCTTCCCAAGAATCACACATGGGACAAAAGTAAATGAAGTTTGTTTCCAATTCATTAATTAATTAGGCTTTTTTTTATGTTTTTTCTTTTCTGGTTTTCTACAGGGTTTTTTTATTAGATATTAAATAAATAAGAAAGATCAAAGAAGTACCGTATACTTGTGAAGGTGGCTGCTGTTGTTGGGTCATCTGACCATTCCACGTAGAAGAAGAGCCCTGAGGGTAAAGTGGCTGTCCATATTGGGGTAATCCAGGGCCAGACACACTTCCATTTGAGTGTAACAAAGGCTGCGGAATTTGTACATTTTGCGGAAATTGAGGTGATGATGAATATCCTTGTCCAATGGTGTTGGAAGATTGATTGTTAGTGTTTGGTGAAAACATGTCAACAAGAGCAAGAGCATTCTGCTGAGATGTAACAGGGCTCGCTGGCTGAGGTTCTGCCACAGGCACAAGGGCCAGTGTGTCTCCACTCAGAAGATCTATAATAGGAGCAGCCTTTGTTGGCGTTGCTAATTGAGCATTAGTTTCTGGAGGTGCTGGTTTGATAGTACCTGATGTGGATCTGCAAAATACATTCACTTCACGGCTAGGAAGTATTTTCACATTGGGTCACTTTTCTAAACATGCAAAAATGATGGGGGCACTTAATAAATTTCATACTGCAGTGGCAGAAACAAAATTTACCCGTTTTCTGATTGTTTGGCAATACTAGTGTCAATAAGAGGAGCATCAACTTTTACCAAGGCTTTAGTTGGCTCGGGTTTTGGGTAATCTGATTGACCAGAGATGGCTCCAGAGGACATTGACTCGTGCTTAGCCAAAACATGTTGCAAGTCATCATTCAGCGCCAGTCCTTGGCATAACAGTGATTCATCCCTATGTCAGAACACGTTAAAAGACTGCTTTAAATTCCAACTTATTCTGACCAAGTATAATTACAATGTCTCAGTGATATTAGATTGATTTATGATGAATTCTAGTTTATATTATATCAATATTGTGATCAGATTCTCAAAAACCACACAATTAGCAGAGAACAGGGGAGCAACAAAGGTAAAATATTGTGATCAGATTCCAAAAACCACACAAATAGAACAGAACAGGGGAGCAACAAAGGTAAAATTTCACCCATGAAACCTGTCAAATGAAATTATAAATCACAGAACCTAACTTAACGGAGAACCTATATAAAAGTTAAGAAGTGGGCAATCTCCATTCTGTTACTCAACCAGAAGAATTTTCCCTTCAAACTGCACTCAGTGTCTTCAAACACTTGAATCTATCAGTACAAGAAGCAATTCTTATACCAGAAGGTTCACGACAAATATCAGCATTTTAGATTCGCAAAAATCCACCAAGATCTAAGTGATTCGTTGTGGCATGTCCAGCTATTACAACATTCAATTTGTACTGGGTTGCTGTCAGAATATGCAGACCACTTGGAAAGAAATAAATGAGAAAAAACTGAAATATCACGATGTGCCTTCCTTGGTCAACAATCATAGGACATTTGATCAACTAAGATGCATCTTTCTTAGTTTTTTTTATTAATGTTAAGATAATATGGAAGGTAAACATTTAAAAAGACATAAGGATAAACACCGACGACAATTACATTAAACAAATACTATTAGCACAAGTCGAAGTGAAACAAGTCCTTACGAAGTTGAGTTAACTAGGTGTACCACTCTTTGCTTATAAGTACGGCACTGCGCCACCAGATCAACAATAACATCGCGCCTGAGTTCCTGCAACCAAAAAAATAACTTCTGAGCAAAAACTTGATGGGGAAAGCTTATTAAATCAGAGTAAAATAAGTAAATTATTTTCAAGTTCCACCATAGCCAATCAGATAAATTATTCCAACTTTCCATGCTGCTTCACATAATTATGCAAGAATAGAGGATCCACAAGAACTACAATGTTGCTCAAACATATGTCAGCGCAAAATTACCTCTTTATCACCAGGATTTAAGGCATTCAGCATTTCCAAGAGGACATCCATGACACCTCGAGCATTTTGAAGTTCTGTCAAGCTGAAAAAAATCTTCCATCAAAACCAAACAGCAATGTAACTACCAAAGGAGCACTGGAGACTCAAATCAGAAGGTAAGGCAAGTAAAGGTATAAAGGAATAGCTAATGTAGTTCATTATTTGACACTTGCAAAACAAGAAGAACGAAATATGGTTCCTATGAAAGAGGAACAAGATGAAACTTAAAACATGACTCCATAGAATTGCATGTCTCACAGCTAGAGTTCTAAAAGTAATGGAAGAGATAGGGTCAGACGTTTAATGCTATCAGCTCTGAGACATATAGAGGAAGGTGGTGGTGTCAACCAAAGTGCAAGTCGCTAACCTTTAGCCATAGATCACCTAACTTTCTGAAAAAATTTCTGTAGACAAGATATGAAGAAAAAGTGTGCAACTCATCTGGAGTAATGATTTATAAACCAGAGTAAGAGACACCATTAAAATCTGCGTTCGCATAATTATTCAAGCACTGACAAGGTGTCTACAGGCTGGATTTCCAAGCCAGAAGTTCCAAAAATTAAGTAATACACAAAAACCCAAATAAAAGATTAATCATAACTCCAAATATCCAAGGTTCTAAACTTCATTAGGCGATAGTCGAGCGCCAGACCAGCGACTAGAGCCTAGGCCGCCTAGGCGAGGACTAAGTGCTGCTAGGCGAATTCCACGGTATCAAGAGACTTGTAATGGTTCTTAGAATAAATTTCAGTCCAAACTTTGCTAAAATCCAATTGAGACCTAGATCATTCCTCCAACTTCTTTTGCTAAAGGCGCTTATTCTGCTTAAGGCGGATCAGGATGCAATGCAAAAGATATCAAAATAAAGAAAAAAATTATCTTTAAGGTCTGATTCAATTTTCTTATGTGTGTAGAGTAAGCAGACAAAAAAGATGTGAGTGGTGTGTTAGGGCAAGTGCAACCCAACATATAATGGTTTAAGGTTAGCGACTCGCACTTTGGTTGATACCACCACCTTCCTCTATATGTCTCAAAGCTGATAGCATTAAACGTCTCTGACCCTATCTCTTCCATTACTTTTAGAACTCAAGCTGTGAGACATGCAATTCTGCGAAGTCATGTTTTAAGTTTCATCTAGTTCCTCTTTCATAGGAACCATATTTCGTTCTTCTTGTTTTGCGAGTCGCTAACCTTAATCTCAAAAAAATTAAAAGCAGAAACCTATAATTTTTTCTTATGTCATGTTATGGTATAATTGGGCTTTTTGGGTTTAAAAATTAAAAGCATTCCCAAAAAAACTCTAAATGCCTAGGAGCGCTTAGGCTTCCTTAACGCCAAGGCTGGCCGCCTAGCACCTTTTCGGTGCGGTCGGGCGGCGCCTAGCACCTCTTAGCCTGAACTTTAAAACACTGCAAATATCCATGATTCAGCATATTCTTTGTATAATGTGAAGTGCAAAAAGAGGAAAATTTTAAGAAACGATCAATTTGAAGTAAATTATGTATGGTAATAAACATCAATTCTTTGAAAAATATGCCTCCACAACTTCAATGAAACAGGGAAATGTAAAGTTATTCAAGACAAATTAGGAAAGTTTTACTGTGTTAATGTACCTCAATGTTGGAAATTCAGCTTCTGCAGAAGATTCAGCCGCATCCGGTCTAGAATCAGGATTACGAAGATTTTGTGGATAAGATGTTAATGGCTGTGTTTGTGCTGGTGTAAAAATAGGTACTGAACTCTCGGATTTCTGAGGGAAAACTGCCCCAAGTCGCTGATAAATAAGCAATAAAATATGGAAAGGTTAGGATAAACACAACCATAGTATTACATAAAAAAACAAAAAACAATGGAGGGAACAAGACAGGATGATCCAGGCAAGACATACTAATAAATCCTGGTATGCCACAAAGTATTGAGGATATCTAGCCCTTGACCCTCCAAAAGCTTCTTGCCACGTATCTATCAAAATTAAAATCTTCTCTTTTACATGAAAGTCCGGCTGCACAACAAAATGGATGTCTAAAAATAAAGGAAAAGATCAAGAGAAAACGCTGAATAGCAACAACATATGTGACCATGTTACCTTCTTTTTAACAATTTTCACCATTTCACGAGGTAAATCTTTATCAGCAACATGCATATGCACAATATCCCCGCAATTCTTCACAATGGTCTCCAATAGCTAGAAAACAAAATATAAGCCAAAGTGTCACACTTGCTTCCAAATTAAGCACATGCCATATTATGTTTTTGTTCCTATGCTGGCCACCGATAGCCCACAGTGCCACAAACGTGACCACAGAGCCACGGTTGTACATTCCTTGCTTTCTAATTCTTGTTCATCCATGTTCAGACTCACACATGCTTGCGTTCTGAATGTCGTGTTCTAGACAGTGGAAGTAGATGTGTTGCACACCACGGAACTGACGGTAAAGGTCATAGGTCCATGATAGTTGTTCAGTTAAGCAGACACGACCCATATGAACGTACATAAAACAGTGGTTTGAACAGTGGTTTTTGCATGTACCTCGTACTAGGCACTGAGGTTGCCACTAGTCCATCGTTGCATTCTAAATTTGGATTTTAGACACGGAACTCATGCATCTTGGGTGTAGCTGAACATGGGAAGGCTAGAAAGCACGTTATGGACCAGGGCCATTTAAGGCCCATGAATTCATCCTAATTTTTACAAAAAAATAAACACAAATATGGCAATGGATGGGGTAAGGACCGGCCACAATTTCAGGAGATTTTTCTAATTTTTTCAAAAAATAACTTTAAAGATGATGTAATGTCTTGATAATTGTCATTTCAAAGTTTTTCACCACAGATATTAGATAGCATAGGTTGGAAGAAAACTCTCCATTTTCTTTGTTACTTTCCACTTTCAAAACATCTCGTATCAACGTCTCATTGCTGCTTCTTGATCCTTGCAACGAGCTTCAAGTTTATGTACGTTATAATCAATGTTTGGAAACTCATCTATGAAACTATCCCAGTTATGGCTTCCCAAGCTCGTGTGAAGTTTTGTAAATGGATCAAACTAATTTGGTAAAGATATGGCTTCATTACCATGTCTAATATTTTCGTCTCCTCGAGCTTCCAACAAGATTTTAAAGGTTAATCTGAGGAGTATTTGTTGGTAACATATGTAATGAAGTTTGCTAAATTTTGGGAAGTTTTGGTAAAAGCTAAGGTTTTTGTGTCTAACCTTTGACCTTGTGAGGATGTTTTAAAACCTCTTGTTGAACGAGTATAAACACCCAGAAAGTATCAAATGAAAAGAAAATAAATCTCGTGGGCAAATATCGAAGACTAAGGCAAAAAATTGTTAGGGAAGGAAATTCAAGCTTACTGTTAAAGCAAGAAGCTGGACTTTTGGATTTCTGCTGCCAAGACGTTTCTTTATACCTCTTACAACATCTTTTGCTTGTCTGATAAAAAAGAAGACCATCATAAGTTCACAAAACCAGTGATATTTTGAAAGAGAGGAATCTACGGCAAGTACAAAAAGTGCCATCATTCAGCATGAAGAAAACAAACAAGCTGATAAACTTCTGCATTCATGTCATGGGCAACTGCGGTAAAAAGACGGAAAATCAAGTAATCCAAGCTAAAAATAGAATTGAAATAACTTACACAGGATCGTGATTGCAGATGTCGCAGATCTCGATATTCATTGCCCAATCAGGACCGATTAGCATATTGCTGGTAGCTCTTTCCACCATCAAATTCACCATGATTTCCCCTTTTTTACCTCCACAAACTCTAGCGAAATATCAATCGGACTTGGAACCTCCCACAGAGAAATCTACAGAAATCCCCTCCAAACTTTCCTCTACAGATTTCAGCAAGTTTTCATAGGCGGAGAAAAACGGATTGACGGCGCGGAAGTGGGAGCGCCGCCGTTTATTTTTGGCAGTGGCTTTGACAATTCTCGGTCCCTATGGTAGAATATGTATTGTACCCTTTTTTTCTTTTCTTTTCTTCCGTTTCTTTTTATGGTTCTTAACCAATCTGTGTCTGCACTGTTGACCAATCATTTTTGAATAATCTCAATCTTATTCCTTTTGAAATATATTATGGATAAATTTGGAAAAAAAATCCTCATTTCAATTTTCAACATAAAATTTACACCATATGATATAAATCTTGGTTTGAACTCCCAACTTTGACAAAGTTATCAAAAATAATTTTGATGTTATAATCGATAAATGATATCACAGTCGAAGTAAAATTATTTCAAACATATAATGATATTATTACTGTGTGATTAAATATCTGAGGAGGAGATTTTTATCAAAATTATGGATCAGAATATATGTTCGAGATTAAATATTTACATGACTTATTTCAATACTTTGAAATATTTACAAAAAGATCTAACCAATGTTATACATCAAGAGCAAAGAGGAACACATCAGAGACATAAGGTACACTTATAATTCAAATTGATTGGTTCGTAGAAACAGTAACTGATTTCTCTAAACTCTCGGGAGATCTTAGAGAGATCCAAAAGATGGTACAAAAATATGACAATCAGTTATACTATGTATCACATACAATTGAGGAAATACTTGAAAAATAGGAAGAAATTCTTGGAATATTAAATGATATTTAAACAAGAATCCAAACTCTAGAACAACAAACAAGTTCTATTAAAAAGACATCGGAAGGAAGGTTATTACCATATTTTGGTATTGAACCCTTATTACACCAAAGACGGAAGATCAATGTAATGTCAAAATCTTTAACCGACAAAGAAAAAATAACCAATCTGATTAAAATTTTCTAAGAAAAGAAGTTAAGCCGATGACAACTATAAAAAGGATTGGTCTAGAAGATCTTCAAGACCTAGTAGAATATTTACGAATCTCAAAGTCGTAGTTTTGAAGATGAATACAACAGGGGGTGAACCTCCCTCAATAACTTAGTCATCTTCTCATTAACCACCAAGGGTAAGTATACGATCTTATAATACAAATTTGAGAGTACCACAAACAGATTTTCAAGTAGGTGAAGAAGCACGCATAGCGGAAATAAGGTCAAGAAATCAAATTCTCTTGCACCAAACACCATATGAGAAGTCTGTTTTAGAAGCAATACATCCTTATGGGGTTATGCATAAACTTGATTTACTGGATTTCAAAAAACAGAGAAGATCTCATAGATGATTGTATATCAGTTTTGAGAATCTCAGCTGGCACACTTGATCTCAACAAATAAAGATTCATTAAACTTTTAGAAATGATTATAATGAGATCAGTTAAAATCTCTTGGGACATGAATTTAGTGGAAACCAAAGAGTCAGTTCTAGCGGGAGAATCTCTTAGTCAGATAATTGGGAGAATGTCTACCATATTTAAATCACAATTCATAGGAGTAGACTATTTTAACAGTCAAGACACAGAAAAGATAAATAAATACACTCAAGCTCTTTATAGTCTTGAATTACATGACATCTGTTGTCACGCCCCGAAACCGAGACGTGTCCATCGACATTGTTTAACAATTAAAAATTAAGTAAAAACAACAAGCCACGTAGTACATCAAATAGCCAAAAGCCAGTCTATTACATAAATCAATAAGTGTCTTTACAATGCGATTAACACGAAATGCGGAAGCGTAAAACACGATAAAACAAAAAAAAAGACCGAATGACAAGACTTGTCTTGAATTGGATTAGCTTCATCACCTTCCCCAAAAATATTCTTGTTCTTTATTTTCGATTTTTTCCTCGTTCTTATCTGGGGTAGGAATGTAAGGGGTGAGTATTTGGGAAATACTCAGTAAATGGGGGTCGATCAGGCATAACAAATATCAAGGTTGTAATTATACGAATACGTTATCATAATTTCAATCATAAGCATGTTGAATCGAATACAAACAAGATACAAACATAGCACTGAAAATCATCTTATTTCTATGGTTTACTGATCAGTCCCCTATATATTACTCCTCTAAGGGGCGAGACCAAAAGAACGATTATTATATCCCACCGCATTAGGACCTTAAAAAAAACATATCAAATGTCGGAATTTCCTTGCCATTTCTAGTTCGAATCATTACAGTGCATTTCAAATATTTCAAACATGCTTTCAAATATTATAATAATATAAACAATAAATTTTCAAGGACTTTCATAACAAATAGAAACGAATATATATCATGCCGATCGAATTTCAAGAAACATAAATAATTTATTTTTAAGCAAATGTGGACATACTTATGAAGAACAAGTATGTTGATATATATATCGAATAATACACTTATGAAATGCAAGTGTATGTAAAAGTAAATCAAAAACACACTTACTTGAAAGATTGTTCCAAAATCTTGGAATGAACAAGTTGGAGTTTGACACCGAAAAATCAGTCACTTTGCAAAAAATTTTGCGCCTAATTGAACCGTTGGATCGATCTGAATTTTGGATGTGTTGGTCCAAACACGTGTATGTATATTCTGAGTAGTGGATATTGGATTTGAAAGTCTAAAACAATGAGAAAAACTTTATGAATTGGAGTAGAATTTTTGGTACGCGAAAATTGTAACTTTTGGAGAGAACTTTTGATGTTGTTTTGGTGTGATTTCACTCATTGTTTTGCCACTATTTATAGGCACCAATGTGACTTTAGAACCTCCCCCCCCCTCCATATCAAAGGTTGCATGGTTTATGGCATGTAATAACCAATGTGACTTTAGGCATTCCCCCTCCACGTCAAATGTTGCATGGTTTATGGCATGTAATAACCAATGTTACTTTAGGCCTCCCCCTCCATGCCAAAGGTTGCATGTAATTTATTCTCCTCCATGACATAATTCATCTTCAATGCAAAACTAAAATCAACTTGGTACTTTGTCTCTTTGTATAGTAAAATTTTGGGTCTTCACATCTGTTTAGTGGATGAATATATTATCTTATTCACTAAATATAGATAGAACTCAGTGGCCGAAGAAAATATAGATGCGATTTTTCTTCACCAAAATACCAAGTCCCTAGAGAGAAATGCTAATTAGGGAATATGTCCTTGGAAAATCATATACTTAGGCACGAATGACCTCTTTTCCCAAAGAAAAACTGGCAGAATAATCTCACATGACAGCTTTACAAAATAATTACAAACGATTAAGGGATATTAATAAATATACTCTTTTATGTTGTAAAGAAAATGATCTTCCAGCAATTATCAGAAGTAAGTCATAAAGACAAAAAATGAAGAGCTTTAGATCTCATCCTTATACCAGAAGGGGAAGTAGTTCCTGAAAGCCAAGAATAGTATGGTTTAGACGGAAATCCAGATCTTACAAATTTGGGAAAAGAAGTGAAACATTGAGAAGTAGGATGTCATTCCAAGCATCAAACTCATTTCGAATTACGAGACGAACACCAACAAAAAAAACTTTTAGAAGAGCTCAATAGTTAAAGTTTTAAAGATTGTAATTGTTGAAAATGTGAAGCAAAAGGTCATAATCGACCAATTGTCCAAGCCTAATGTATATATATTATATATTTATACATGATAATATGTTAAATTATTTGTTTTCAAAATATGATGCCACGTATATGACTTCAACTTTGCCTTTGAAACTTCCTGGAATTGGAATCTTAAATCATGTAAATAAATTTTAGGACATAATGACTATGATAATCAAGATTAGAGCTAATAAGTAGCTACTGATGGTTTAATATATCTAATTGTTCCTTGTGAATTTTAGATAAATTTGGGAAATAATAATGATATTATTATGCCTAAAGAATTTAATAAAGTTACACTTTGATTCTACATATAAAAATATTTATTTGTTTGAAATATATTATTCCAATCATGCTATGCTAACTTGAATGGTTCAAGAGTTATAACTTTTTAAGTTAAAAGAGTGATTCTTATAGAAAATATAAATTCTCTATTTAATGAAATAAACTACGAATTATGGTATAAATAAATGCTTTTGTGACACTCTTGTCGAGTTCTCGTGATTTACATGCTCGATCTATACCTCAAGTAATTTGAAAAGAAAAGATATGTTATTACTGGATAATATACATGATGTAATTGTAGTGTTTGATATTTGTTGAACGTGGATTATATGACATTTATTTGTCTATGTGGATTAATTTCTGACATTGTATAAACATCAATGCGTGAAAATAAAAACATATTTTACACATACATATTTTTTGTATATATGTAGCATTGATGTATGACACAACATTGCATTACATGTTGAGCCTTGATTCTATTGATGACCATTTTGATATCGCGTGTATGATCAAGGTGATTGTTGGGATGATATGGAGTTGCGACTAGCTCGAGAGATGTTGTAGGCCAATAAGGTGTAGTATGTCCATAATCCCCGGCGAGCTGACCGGCACACGGTAGTAGACTGGCGAAGGAGTGGTTACTACGGCAGTGTAGCCGAGCCTTGCCTGTTGCTCGAGCTGTTGTTGAGCTGCATTTACTGATCGTGCAGTTATCGTTATTCCATTTACCCATGCATGTGTGTTTACGTGATCATGCATTCCATCCACATATCATGCATTACGTAACATGATGTTTTTATTTGGTTTTATCATACTGGCTCTCGGGGCGGTTACTGTTTTGTGTGTGGATGGTAATCAGGTAATCATGGCATTAATAGTTCTACTTACTGAGGAAGGCAGTGAGACATCTACTCATATGATTATGTACGTAATGGGATTCGTATGATGGTTGAAAAAATTAAATATGAGTTTCCTGGACTTCTAGTAGAAGAGAGTACGGAGTTGCTGCGGCGTCCATTCTAGTGAGGGTGACTTGGAGTTTACACTTCCCTCTGTACCCTATGTGACGCCATGCATATATATATACTCGTCACCTTTTGTTATTAAATCTTGACGAGATAAATCATTATGTTTAATTGTAATACAATATTTTGATGTAATGTAAACTTTAACTTATATTAATAATTATATAATGGGTACCATGCCATAAATATAATGACAAATTTTCGTTTTATTTGATATTTCAGTAATTATTCACTAATATTGCATGATTATTACTAGTGAATGTCGAGAGCGCTACAATATTAATGAATTGTTTGAATAAATTTGGGGATATGGCAGGCTTAAGGGTGAACTTGTTGAAATCTAATATCTACATGGCAGGTGTGAGTGACTCAATTAGACTGGATATCTTGGATATAACAAGTTTCACAATGGGACACCTACAATTCCGATATCTTGGTATTCCTGTAGCATCCAGAAAATTGTGAACCCCGGATGATAACTTTCTTGTTGATACTATTGCTATGAATATTAATGCATGGTCGAGACATTCACTGTCATATGCTGGAAACATTGAGTTAATTCGATATGTTCTTCAAGGTGTGGAGTTTTTTTTGGTTGTCGGTCCTCTCTTTTCCATCGAATATTATAGATGATATATACACCCTATGTTGGAAGTTTGTTTGGCCGGCAAAACACCCTCCCATATCACGGGGTATGTTGTGCAAACCAAAAGAGGATGGTGGGAGGGGTCTCAAGAACTTATCGGTGTGAAATAATACATTGATTGCAAAAACCTTAAGGAAAATTCAAATGAAAAAAGACAGTTTGCGGATTAAGTTGATTAGTCACACACATAATCATTATGAAAGTGTTTGGTTTTGGAGTTGGCACAAAGAACAATCCCCATTGGTTAAACAATTGCTTCGGGCCAAAGATGACATGGTAATGTGGCAGGTGACCATTGAGAGTGCAATTAATAGCCTAGAAACTTGGTGGGAAGAAGAAAAGGTCTGTGACATGCGTACGATTTCTTTGTGAACAAGGTTGGAAAATGGTCGTGGAAACTTGTGCTTTGGAAACCTTGCATTATTCCAAAGAATAGGTTTGTTCTTTGGCTGTTGGCATATGGGAAATTACTCACTCGGGATCAACAGAATTATGTTATTGACAATACTTATGTGCTTTGTAAAGCGGCCAAGGAAACATCATATCATTTGTTCTTTCAATGCAACATGTTAGAGTATTTGGAACTCTGTGCGTGAATGGTTGGGTATGCACAAGAACACGTGCTTAGTTATTGCAGTGCTCAGGGCTTTCAGAGGAGTATATAGTGGTGGATTCAAGCTAGCAAAAATGAGAGTTGCATCATTCGCAGCATGTTTGTTCATGTGTCGAATATGAGAAACAGAGCTTTGTTTGAAGACGAATCACCAGATATTGCAGATACTAATATGAAGATCAAAGTACTTACATTATGTTATAGTTCTTGCAATTACATATTTGTTTGATTTCATATTTCTTGATTGATATTCGAATCACGCTGGATTCTGGGGTATGCCCCATAACTGTATAGAGTCCCGTGTATGCCATGTGTATATGTGCTGGATTATTGTGCAATCTGGATTAGGTCTGTCTGCTAGAGGTTTCACTCTCTACCCCATCTAGCGTTCCTTATGATGTTCCTGTGTGAATGTATAATTTTTGTTGTGTTGACTTGCTCCTACTGTCCTGACATGAGCCATCTGACCATGGGAAGGCAGACTAGCCCTCTGGTCTTGATCTCATTTTAATGGAAGTGTGGATCTGCGCTGTTATTTTAAAGATTTTCAACCTACTGCCACTTAGATTGTCATGTTGATGAATCATTGTTACTGTATTTGATATTTGGTTATGATATTATGTTAGCTTTTGATTATGCTGTTGATAGTATCGCTTTGTTGTCAAGTTTTTTGGAGATGTCTTGTGCACTTGTACAAACTTCATTTACTTTTTCAATGGAATCGTTTATTAAAAAAAAAAAAAAAAAAAAGAGGCGGCACCTCTCTAGCAGTTGAGGAACGATTGCTGGCTAGGGATGAAGTGCTAAGAAAATTATTTCAACACTTTGGTCAGTCCCAACATCGAATGAAGCAATTAGCAGATAAGCATCGACAAGATAAACAGTACCAAATGGGGATTTGGTTTTCAATAATCAACCTCTTTCTGTTCCTATTTGCATTTTAGCTACTCGAGTTACTCGATACAAGAACCAAGAAGTAAAGCAGATCCGGGACAGTGGGTCCGACAGTTTTCAAGAAATGCCACTTGGGAGAATTTTAATGAGTTCTGTTCGATTCACACAGCTGAACCTTGACGACATGGTTGTTTTTGACGATGGGGGAGTGATAGGCCTATTATTATCTAAATGGGCTCAAGGAAAATGGGCCAACTTAAGGAATGGGTTGACAAGGGACCATTAACCGAAGAATTGGCCCATTTTTTTATCTATCATTGAGACTCTCGTATGATTAAGAGGCTATCAATACACTTGCAATGTCAT
Source organism: Primulina tabacum (assembly GCF_025594145.1). Lineage (NCBI taxonomy): Eukaryota > Viridiplantae > Streptophyta > Magnoliopsida > Lamiales > Gesneriaceae > Primulina > Primulina tabacum. Next base: position 30,634,869 of record NC_134563.1, read on the forward strand.
CATTCATTCATCAAAAAAGAAAGAAGATGAGTTCTTATTTTCTTTTATCACTTAGGAGCCGTGTGAGATGAAAGTCTCATGCACGATTGAATGAGAGAAAAAAGTGAGGAATCCTTGCAAGCCAAGTACTTAAAGCATAATCCTTAACCGCTGAGCATGCATCTAACATGTTCATCTTACGACAACTGAATACCCATCATTCAAATAAGAGGTAAGAGAGCGAGGCGCAATTTGTAGATGAAAGAAGAGTACCCCCACGTTAACCAAGAAAAAACAAATCTAACTATACAAACAATATATCTCACGGTAACACAAGAAAACAAAACAACGTTTCCAAAACCACCAAAAATAAAAGATTCAACACTTCATTCCATCTATTAACCACCACCACAAATACAGAGCCAATATTTTGCCTTTTTCCTGGAGGATAGGAGGCTGGTCAGAGGCTGTTGTCAACGGGTCAAATATAGCGTTGAAACGACCGAAACATCACTTTCTGTGAGACACATCCATGTTTGATCAATATCTTGCTCAAAGTGTTCAAACTTTGTTATCAGCAATTAAAACCAGAAAGCAATGTTATGTCACAGATGAGAAGAGTGCAAAAACTTCCTGCATCGGTGTAACACATAGTTGTCGTAGAAGATTTAATAATTGATGATATATTGTGAGCATTTTCGTGGGCAAAATGCCAATGCACAATGGAAGAAACTGAAATATAATATGATGACCAAGAGAACAATAATTTCTACGTCAGGTTGTCATAAGCACACTTATTTGTTCTACACTTCAAAGCAAGATGAAAGGGAAACAAAAAGGTAAGACTGGAACGAGGATCTAATGCTAAAACCAACAGCCTATTTGACAGTTTACGAACTAAGATCTGATTGGTGAAATTACTGACATTTGATATTATTTCCTTTGGAGATTGGCCATAAGTTTCCTCGACTCCACCTTATGTAGCTGGAAAAAACACAGATGTTCAAATTTTGAATTAAACAAATGGAGAACTATTTCCAAGGTTCAGCGATCTCAAGGTGATGGTACCTCAAAAAGTTTCTGGCACCAAATATTAGATTTTGATTGTAGAAGTGACCACTCCATAGCCATCTCATATTCAATTGTGTTTGGCTGGGAATAATCAGATGTAGACACTGCTTCTTTCTGAATAATGCAAACAGAAAGAAAAATTGTCTAGTCATCACACTAAGAGAGAAGAAGCTGAGCCCAAAATCTTCCATTCCAACACAAAAAATTTCTCATTTCTTTTTTTTCCTGAGAGATGGAAAATGTACCATTTCCCTCTGCATTAGGCGTCTAACTTTGTCAATAGACAAGTGGCCAACAAATGCAGTTTGTTTCCTAGGGTATTCAGGAAGGAGCACAGTGCAACCAACTAGTGGCCTGCAAATGAGAAGAGTAAAAATTACAACTTTAGCCAAGTATGACAAATGTCTCAGAAGCCATGTAATAAATCGAATCAATATGCCACATCAAAGAAAGAGGTCACATGGGCCACTTTATGTGCGCTCGGAAAAATTTTTACACTAAACACACAGCTAATTTGTTTATCTCTAAACAAAAACCACTAATGGCATATAATATATCTATTGGATACTCAACCTCTCATAAAACAAGTATGAGTTTTTTCAAGATGTACGACAGTAATCGCAGTCCAGCAGCAACATATCGTTTGATTTGCATTAACAGTATATTAACATTTCCACAAACCTCTGGTCTAGTAGCATCAAGCACTTGTCATCCAATTTTTTCAAAACCTTCTCAGCAATTTCCCTTGTATTGAATATAAGGAGAGCTTGGCCTAAAAAAGAATTCACATCAATGATACACACACATTTGATTTCACATTTTCACTGTCCTCTTAAAAAGGAATAAGTGAATAGGAGAAAAAGGAAAAAATCAAAAAAGAAGAAAGGAGCAGTATGCCACTGAATAAGCTCAATTTGTTAGTAACCCCTAAGAGAAAAATATAATGACCAGAATCACAGTTCACCTAATGAACCATTAATGTTATGAAGCCAAACAACTCTGTTTACCAACATACCATTGTGTGGACTAGACATAGCAGTGCGCTGCACCATCTTGGCCATGCATTTTTCTTCAAATGCATGCCAAATAATTTCCTGAAATAGCACCATATAATCATCATCATCAAATATGAACATCATGATCATGAAAGACAGCACAATAAGCAGAAGCAGTTAACAAAGAAAAGAAAAAAAAGGTTGATAGGTAATAACAAACAAGAATTTTTTTAATGCCAACTGTTGATTTTTAAACTCAATGCCAGAAAGAACTGGATAACCGATAAGCATAATGTGCAAGTATGCTCAGAGATTTAGGCGAAGTATAGAATCATTCACAACTGAATAGTCTTACCATTACATCAGCTGAAGTAAGAGTTGGATCCAAATTCTGAAGCAACACTAATTTTCCTTCATTCTGCGCTGTCATCAAACTTTCCCAAGACTAGAGTTGCACAGTACAGAAATGAGATAATAATAAATAAATCAACATTGCCAATAACTTTGTAAATTATCATAAAAAAAATAAAACTGAAAAGGGAAATGAAAATAGATAAGCCAAGAAAAAATCATCCCTGAATTCGACTTCAGAGCAACCATTCAATTTCCTCTACCAATTTCAAATTTAACTAAACAAAAAAGGAAGGAGTAATTTGGGCAAAGACTTCCTTAACTGTCACATAATAAACTTATTGTCATCATAACTGAAATTCCAACCAATTTTTTAAATAAGTGTATAGAGTTGCTTGCTTTGAAAAGTAAGGATGCAGTGTCAGATAAAAACAAACATATTTCGAATTAATTTTGGCCAATGTATGAAGAACCGGCATGTAAAGGAAAAGTGCAACTCACCAAGTTCCCCAACTTCAACCAGGTCCGCTTTTCCTGTCAGGAAACCAAAAGACACAATATTAAGAAGAAATTCACAAACTAAAAAATCATTACCTACAGTTATTGCAAAAAGGTACACTTAGAAAATGCTTCCAAGTACCCAATTCGCACGTGAAATTTGTCACAGAGTGGAAGAACTATATTCCAAAAGAATCCCATATGGTAACAACTCTCACTCAGTAAGGTCATAACAAACTTGCAACACTAACAAACTAAAAAATCTTTATCTACAGTTATTGCAAAAAGGTACACGTAGAAAATGCTACCAAGTACCCAATTCGCACGTGAAATTTGTCACAGAGTGGAAGAACTATATTCCAAAAGAAATCCCATATGGCAACGACTCTCGCTCGGTAAGGTCATAACAAACTTGTAACACTTGTGGCATCTGTCCAATGCCGATGGCAGGGATCAAGGCATTAAACTTTAAAACTAAATAGAGATTTGGATAATGCAACAGAGTGAACAAAGTGAACTGTTACTGCGACAGCAACTATCTTGTACTTATCACCTGATATGTAACCACCACATTAATAGATAAAAACAAGAGTACATGAAACTAATCTGAACACAGCTTCACAGTTCAAGACCACTATATCTTAAAAGAGCTGCAGATGAGAAGTAAAAAGGGTAACAAATGGAAAATACTTATAACCAGCACAAATCAACACAGACAAGGAAGGTTTGTCTCAATCATATGAAGCTGATCTACTTTTTCATATTCAAATGCAGGTGATATTCAGCTCGAGTAATTCCAATCATATGAATCCAACTTTTAAACAGTAATGTATGAGTTAACATTGCTAAAAACTACGGTGGACGCTTGAAAAATATTTCAAAAATTCCTTCTCTACCAAACTACATGTTATTTTGAATCCCTCTGCCCATGCGCAATGTTAGCCCAAGAGCATTACTCAAGTTTACTTCATTATCCAGGACTCTAGTGGGTTAAGACATTATCCCATGTCAGCTATACACATGAGATACTTTTTAGGTTAATAGTTATCCTTAGATTTGAAATTTTTCAGCAGTTAATATTGGGAACACTTTTTATTTAGAAGAATTGAGAATTGAATAAAGGAACTTTAAAAATTTTCTTTAAAATAGAGTGTACCAGGGAGACAGTACGGTTCTCTCCAAAAAGTCTCACACAAAAGAAAAATAGATTGAAAATAGAGGAGATCGAAGCATTCTCAATATCGAGGACTCTGCAATCCATTGTGCCATGACAAGATCCATAACACAGGACTGTGACAAATTGGCGTCAATGCTACTTGTTATGGGGGATTTCCAAGCTTTACAATAGTGGTTGAAGCATTTATGAAGGTGTACAAAGAGGATAAGTGTGAGGTCGGAGCCAACGAAAGCGGAGAGTAAGCAAAGGTGCCAAGAGGTAGCACAGCACAAGAAACAACTCCTGACAGACTTCTAGACGAAGAGAAACATGAATGAATCAATCTCACACTTGAATGAAAATGATTCCAAGACTGTGCAGATATGAGACTTTACAATTGAGGAAGGTTTCGAAGATTTGATAGGCGCTACTCATAACAAGAAGGCGAAACTTCTTTTCAGGAGCTGATAACTTAAAAACTGTATAGTTAAGCGTGTTTGACTTGGGACAAAACTGCGAAAGGCAACCCCTTATAAGTTTCCATGGGAGCGTTTGAGTAAGGAGATAACACGTTAGAAAGACTCGTGTTAACGTGTTGGTATAATGAGGATAGTAGCCAAATCTGGGATGTTATAATAAGATAGTTGAGGAGTATCAACAATGAGAACCAAACGGAAAACTCAAAAAATTGTCCATAAAATCACTATGAGATGGTATAGCACCAGTCAAGGTAGCGCTATACCGTCAGCAACAACAGGAACTCGTAATGGCGAGGTTTGGGAACGACACTTGTATGCACCCAAATACTCAAAACAGATTTCCCTTGTTATGGACAATCAGGACAATCAGGACAATCAGGACAATCAGATCCACGGGGATGGGTATTCAAGGACAAGATTTTCCCAACATCGGTGCACTCCGAAGGAGAACAAGCTGGAGTTAGCCTATTTCCACCTCATAGAGGATGGTCAATTATTTATGGTTCTTCAAATTAGAACATGATTTGTCCAAATAGTAATGGGAAGAATTCAAAACCCTGTGGAACTTAGGCTTTGGTCCACCCACACGCAATACCATATTAACAGGCATTCTAAAATTTGGCCTAGGCGCCAGCCGACCGCAACGAAAAATTGCTAATCGGCCATCCTAGGCGGAATTAGGGTGTTAGTCTGGGAAGAACAATTGTACCTGTTATAACCATTGTCATAGGGACTCCGCCTTCTGAAACTACGGCCACGGCCACGTGTGTGGTTAGGGCTCTGGCTCTGGTTGTAGCTTCATTTGCACCAGATGTGTTGACGTCATTCGGGAGAATAACCAAGATTTTGGCGGCGGTGGTGTTCTGGAATTTTATTGCAGATGAGATTCTAGACTTGATGAGATTCGAAGATATCCGAATGATTGGAAACAGATGGGAGATCTAGGGTCCGTACCTCCTATCAAATGACGTCTTTTTGCCAAATCTTTGAAAAATGATAGCGCCTTTTAATTTCTATTGAAAACGCTACTTGGTTTTTTTTCTAAGTTGGAATGGAAAATACTAATATACAAGCAATTGTGGGCCAGTTAATGGGACAACCCATTTACTTAAAAATGGACCTAGTCCCCGCCTAGGCACTAGTCTGGAGCCTGACTAGATCCTAGCAAATTTTAGAACCTTGATATTAAGGAACTGATCTAGTGACCCTCCACTGGTGAAGGACTACCAATCACAATTTGAGCAATTAACGAGGGCCAATAAGTTATCAGTCGATCGAGTACATATTTTTATAACTGCATTAGGATTACAAGAGTATATTGTGGTACTAGTCGAGCTTCAACACCCCCGAACCTAATTAGTGCTGTGAGCCTTGCAATGATCTATGAGAAAAACCAGTATCCGAATGATAGAACCACCAAACTTCACAAGGACCATTAACAATCCATCACACCCCAATACATTAAGAGCTCAGACATGAAGGTAATGGAAGAATGATGGAACCACGGGATCAATGACGAGTAGCACCCCTAATTTTTACTTGCAGACAAACACAATACTCGAGGGGGAAATAATGCCATGAGCACTGAAATTGCTTCTGCAAGAGGCTATCCCCCAAGAGAGAGAACTCTGGTGTACTTCATTTTCTAGGACTCTAGTTGGTTTTCTACTTCTGATATAGATTATCCCACACGATGTATAACAGCGAGATAATATTTAGGTCAATAGTTATCCTTGGAATTTGAATTTCTTTCTTCATTGATTAATATTACGAAGACTTCATATTTGTAAAGAAGCAGACAAATTTAGTAAAGAAATATCTTAAACATAGTTATTTAAGGCACAAGGCGCACTAAAACGCTAGGGTATCTTGGAGTCTGGGGCGCAAGACAAAGCGCACGCTTTATCGAAGTAAAACACATTTAACATAAATTTTAAAATTCAATATATATAAAGTGATTTGAACTATAATATTACATAAATTAAATACTTTTCATAAAGATAACAACTATTATAAATAAAAATTCATTAATAGATAATGTAACGTAAATCATAACCAGGAAAAAATTAAATCGTCTAAAGTTCATTAGAAAATCATCAATTCATAGTATATTAAAAAGAATTCAAATATCTAAATCATCAAATTCATCTTCAACATCTGCAACCATATCGTCGTCATCATCATCAAAAATAATGATGAGTCATGAGTGTAGAAGAAATTAGATTAAAAGTTTGTATAAATGATTACAATATCATCTAAATAATCAAATTCTTCATCATCCTACTCGACTATCATTATCATCGTAAACGAAGGAAGATTATAGTAAAAGTTTGAATAGAGGACTTGTGAACTTTGTATAAAAAAAAGTCTTGCATAAATGAGTGACAATAGGGTTTTTTAAATCATTAAATAGCCACGGGCTTGCAAATTGGGCTTCAAAATTGGTTGAGTTCGAGTTAATTTTTATTCTCCTACAAAATATCAGCCCATTTTTTTAAAAACGCACGCTTTTGCGCCCGTTGGAGCCTTGAGCCTAGGCAGAGGCGCATGCTTTAAGCGTGCTTGTTTCTTCGCCTGGGTAATAACCCATGCGCAATAGGTGCGCCCGGCTGGGCATGTCACCTAGGCGCACACTTTTAATAACTATGATCTTAAATTTTCTAAAGAAAATGGAATCAAGAGATCAAGAGGTTCTCTCTAACGATCCTCCGGGAAAAAAAACCAGATGCAAGGCAGGTATATTTAACAAGAAAGAGAGCATTTACCATATTGTGGACTCTCTGATCCATTATCCCCATAAAAAAATACATAACAAAGGGTCATGATAGATTACTCAGTAGCAATACCACAACAAAATGCATACGCCCGATATTTTTATTATTTAACTGGGAAATAAAAGATGAGATGTGCCTAGCTGTGTCCCATCAAGGTTGTAACATTCTTCCAACTCTAAGAGACAAATTTGAGGAATCAAAAAAGACTAATAACACAAATGAAGCAAAAGATTTCATCAATTCCTCGATAAAAAAGCAAGGCAGATTACATCAGCATCCTCGGTAAAAATAAAAAAAAGGCAAAAACCCCTCATGTAAAACTAGTTGCATTTAAAACCTTATATTTTTAAGAAATCAGGTATAAAATATCATACAAATGGGGTAAATGTGATCTAGTTTTTTTAACACGGTTTAAATATGCTTATTTTTTAAAAAACACAAGGACATATTAGACTAATAATATTTTGCAAGGGATTCCATACCTTTTAGACTTTTCATAAGGGGTATGGTGTATTAAACCCAGAAATCAACACCATCCATTAAAACAAATATTTTACCACTTGGGACTCTTATTTTGTATATAGCCCTAATAAATGATAAGTGCCAAAAACATTTTCTTCAAGAAATTGGTTCTTTCAAAGTTTCCTAGGATTTTGTGGATTGAAAATTTTAAAATCATGGATATTTAAATGGTTTAAAATCCATGATTTCAAATCTATTCAACTGTTTTGATGAATTTTAAATTCACTCTCATTTAATTACACACGTAAATTTATATATGACGGCTTTCAAATATAGATGTTATTTGAAATTCAGTCAAATCATATCTCACTTAAATTCATCCACCAAAATGCAACCTAATTTTCATTTATACATGACAATATTCCCACCAATTCAAAAGGCCACAATTTAACCTTCAAAAAGCTTAGTTGGAGGATATTGATTTTGAAAATGAGGGCTAATTGCATCAACACCCACGGAAAAAGTAAAATAAAAAAGAAAAAAACATCATCATATGTAAAATTAATAGCATTACAAACCTCGTATTTTTAAAAATCCGGCATAAATTATCCGAAGGGGTAAATGTGCCTGAGTTTTTATAACATAGAAGTGATAGGTGTTTGATTTTGAAAAACATGAAGAATATATTAGCTTATTAATATTTTTGGGGGGTTTATGCCTTTCAGACTTTTCCAAAGAGGGGGTTGGTGCCATAGTTGTCAATCGCGCATAGCGCCCCGTAACGCAAAGGTTGCCAGTGGCTATAGCGCATAGCGAATAAAGTAGCGAGGGTTATTTGAAAGTAAAGCGCCACAAGTATATAAATATATAATACATAACATATAGTAACACCAATTCAAAAACCTTAATTTTCAGCATAATATTCCATCAACTTTAATTGTAAAATACTAAAACCTGAAATTTTCTTAAGTTTTTTCATTGAAAAATTATAGAACACACAAAAATAAAGCGAGAAATGCAAAAACTATAATTTCCAGCAAAAACCTAACTAATTACATGCCATAAAACCAAAATTAGAAGAAAAAAAAAGGACAGAAAATAAACATGTAGTTTTGCTTTGCAATAGCGCCGCTATTTCAGCTATCGCGATTGTCGCTAAGTGCCAATAGCGAGGATAGCGAGCGCTATTGCAAAGTCCATGGCGCGTAGCGGTCCGTAGCGATGTGGTGTCGCTTCGCCACGCTATTCGCTATAGCGAGAGCTACAGGGGCTATTGACAACTATGGTTGGTGCACTTAGCCCTTCAAGAATGATAACAAATGGTGGACCCTGCGTTATTCAAGGGACGGACAAGTGACAAAATATGAAATCACAAGATAGAACTTAGAAATTCTTGTTCCAACTTACGTTTATCGGCCTTGGACCGACTTCAAATATTTCACCTTCATCTTTTCCATGCTTACTACGATGAATTTCCTCTTTCGGGATTTGAAAGCCATCTAGTTTCGCTTTCTTGGAAGCACCTTCTACGATACATGAATCTTTAGCCAATGTTAAATCCTTTCTCTTGCAAGCACCATGTGCATGATTTGTCCTTGCTTGTCCAATTCCACAACTTTTCTCCTTCATTTTTGGAAGAACTTCCATATCATTTCCTTTACCTGAATTGTGATCAAGTTTTGCTCTCTTGGAAAGAGCGTCTCCAAGACACAAATCTTCCACTGAGGATAAATCTTTTCTCTTAAAAGAATCATGCCCGTGTTTCATTTCTCCATTTTGCGGATAAACACATGTCTTTGACAATTGACTTGTAGTGTCACTTGAGAGTTTGATATGTTTAGCAACTTGTCCATGGCTTTCAAAAACCTCATTGCTTTTATTTTTCGACACTTCATCAACTAAAATATCATTGATTCTTGAAAACTTTCCTCTAGAAGCATTCAAAAATTTAGTTGATTTCAAATTCTTTTGATGGGAGGAAAATCCGGCAACATGATCAGATTCCAAAGTTTTCGGACTGGTAGTTCGCACATCTGATACCTTTTCATTCAAATTAGTCGAGCTTTTCCCCGGTTTCAAATCTTTCCTTAGTCCCCCAGAATCTTTATCAATTTCGAATTTTAGTTCTCCATCAACTGAAATAGCACCGCTCGCCTGCATCTCTGGAATATTTCTAGAAATGATCGAACAGGGCACACTAGTTTTACCATTGGTTTTGGAAGATTTGTCACCAAGTTTTCCTCTCTTCAAACATGTATCACCGATGTTTTCAACACAGGAAACATTTTTATTACCTATGTTACTTTTTGCCTCTCCATCTTCACCAGAACTCGCATCAACTTTTTCTCTCTTCAAAGATGTATCATTCAAAAAAAGGGATTTTGTATTAGATCGCTCTCTTTCACCAAAACAAGTGTTCTTCAAAGGAGAGTTTGTGTCGTTCGCCTTCTTGTTCTCAACGTTAACTTGGCACCCATCATTTTTATCATCTGAAGAACTTTTATTCTTGACGGTGCTTATAGCTTGTCGACATTTGCTAGAATTCAAAACAATATTGTTTTCATTGTCCTTCAAAGACATGTCATCAAGCATACCTCCCCTCAAAGAAGTATCATTCCAACCATGGGATTTCATCGACTTCACATTCTCTTCAAATTGAACATGTTTCAAATGAGACTTTCTTTCTTTCACCTTGTCCATCTCAACTTTTTTTTTGCACCCAACAATTTTATCACCTGAATCACTTCTATTATCTATGATATTTGTAGCCGCTTTATCTTCACTAGAATTCACATTGACATTAGCACATTTCCCTCCAGATGTTCGTTCCTTGATAAATGATCCATTCTCCACATCACAGGGCAATTCTTCTTTATCTATGTCTTGCTTTACATTTGTATCATTGTTTCTTACCATATGATTGCAATCTCCGTTTGAATGTAGACTCATGTTTGATGAGTTCGCACTCACAAGCGTCTCAGTGCCTTCAAAGGCAATAGCATTTCTTGCGTCATGTTCGTTCGATTCGAATTTTGGACTACTTAGAGCCCTTAAACTCTTTTTTCTGTTAAACACGAAATCAACTGTAGAAACAACGACAAAGTCAAAGGTTCATAAGCATCTCAAACAACTAAACTCACCGTAGATAAGATTAAAAACCTTAAAATTTTCCAACCAAATAATTAAAAGCAAAATGTAAAATACAATGTAGTTACCTTTAAGTTCGCCAATAGCATCACTAAATTGATCCAATATGATGCAGTTTTGGACATCAAAAATTCGGTAAAATACATGATCGGCCATTTTTTCCTCGTCCTCAGTAAGTTTTGGATTTCTCTCATCAGTTGAAATGCAAACGACATTGCATTTACCAACAATAGCTTCCTAATTCAAGAAATGATCACATGGATTGTTAGTGGATAATAATACGACCTTAAGATAACTACAATGTTTGACCAAATTTATTTAAAACAACTTACATGCTTTAAATTCTTTAAGATTTTTTTCGGAAATGATAAGATATTTTAGGAGCTTATAAAAAGTTTAGGATCTCATAAGTTGAGATGTTTAGATAAAATAAGATAATAAAGTTTTAAATTGTTGATATGGATAATATCATAATATCATTTTTGATACTATGAAAATAATGCAAATATTTATTTTTTAATATCTATTATGTGTAAGAATTGTTTTTTATTAATTATTATGCTAATTATCATAATTATGACTGTATTTATTTTCATTATTACTATAATAATGATAATTATTATAACATATTAACAGTAGTTTTGCACACACGTGTACGCAAAAGAGCGTATACAGGATAAATTTATAAATTTGATTCATATTTTTAATTTTTACAATTTTAACTAAATTACAAAAAAATACAAAAATGCATATATATATATATATAAGAAAGAAATAAAATAAATTTATAAATTATGGTATAGTCTAGGTAAAGCAAAAATGTTTCACATCCCACACAATAATTAATTAGTTTAAGGAAAAAAACACAAACAAAATTAAAAATAATAATTACCAGAGGATTGATGTTCACAAGACCTATGCCACAGCCAGAAGCCAAAAATAACTCATTTTTAATCACCTCGGTATCTCCTAAATAATAAAGAATTTCCGAGGGTCGAAAAAACCATTGAACCCTTATCTTCTTGGACTTGTTGGCTTCTTCCCAAATTCCAACAAGCTTTCCAATACAGGGACGTCGTTCATATTCCACTTGCAAATAAACTGAGTCATACAATGAGTACTCCACACCCTCATAAACGAATGATTCATAAAAATGTATATCTCTGTATTTCTTTCCTCCCTCTTTTTCCTTCAACCATTTAAATTCAGGTTCCTCACGTTTGTCTACTTCGAGATGAGACATGACTTCCAACTAACAATGGGGTCCTCTAACCTAATGAATCTAACGAATAACAAAAAAAGATATATCAAACACCTGTGAAATTCAATATACTTGATACTGTATGCCACGCCAGACAATTCTTAAAATACTATAATTTTAAAACAAAAAATCATGCACAAACCCAACACATAAAAGTAAATATAAAAAAAACCGTACTAAAATAAAAAATTGCAAGGCGCTTAGAGTGATAAACCATAAACACAACGGAGTATAGATAAAAATCGACGAGTGAAACAAAAAGTTCATCGCAATCGTCAATAAAGAACTGAACGAGAGGGAGAACTAAAACCCTACTCAAAAAATTAAATCAGATCATGAGGCCCCTCGAAACAAATCGCAAGCAAGCAAGACAATTTACGAAGAAAAAATGTTGGGTAGACCTTCGTTGATGGCAGCGTTCCGAGAAACCCTAGCCGCGAAAGTTCATCAAATCGCTAGGGCAATTTTCGCCTTTTTGAGGTCTTTTATAAGGAAATTTTTGCCCTATTTGCAGTTTGGTCCGCTAGGGTAGACGCTTGGCTTTGATAAAATTGAAATTTTAAAGTATAGATAAAGAAAAAGAAATAGTTTGGTAATTTTAAAGTTTTAGAAAGTATATATGGTAGTTATAAGGAAATATATAAATTTGATAAAATAGATTTTTATAATATTTGTAAGTAAATGAAAATTTATAATTTTGTAATTTTAGAGGTGTACATTTGTTATTTTAAAAATTAATTGTTATACCAAAAGTAATTACTATACACCTCTCGGTCTTAACAATATTATAAAAATTAATGTGAGATTGTTTCAAAAAAATTTAGTTATGTAACTTTGGTCAACTTTTTATTTTGAAAAATGATATTCAACCGTGTATTTCAATGCATCTGAGAACGACCATTTTTTTTATTAAAAAAAAAGTTGATTAGATCTAAACAACAAAACATCCCAACCGTCTCATTGATCAATTTTGTGAGACGAATCTCCGACCAACCTATGAAAAATATTATTTTTTATGTCCAAGTTATTATTTTTTTAATGTAGAAATATCATTTTTTTGTTATGATATGAAGAAATATTATATAATATATTGATTGAATGAAAATATTACTTTTCATGTCAAAAATATATTTGTATAAAATATGTTGATTTGAATAAAATGTATTATTTTTATATCAAAAGTATTATTTTTCGCTGCAGATATGGACTGGTTTGACCGTCTAATGGAGATAGATCATTGAGACCATTACACGAGAGCCCTACTCTAACAATATAGTATATATTTATATAATCTTTATATTTTTTTATGCAAAACTTTCCAATATTAGCATGCCAAACGACAACTATTTTATAAAAATTTTTAGAGAGGTACAATGGGAATATCTACTTATTATAAAGCGTGAATCCGTTCAAGCTGGCAAGTTCTCTTCCAGTAACAGGTAAGACTCCCTACAGGTGTCTCTTACATAGCATCACTACCTAGGGCCAAAACCACGTGTGATGCGCTCTTTTTCCCACCTCGCCCTTTTTCTGCCGGTTGCAATTGCTCTCTGCACCTTTTCATTTTCCTCATCCTCTTCCTTTTTCATCTATCCTTGGCTTTCTCTTTCCCCCATTTCAGAGAGCGGCTTCCAAAAAACGTTCGGCTACGTGCGTTGTTTGAAACCTCCTTTCTCCAGCGCCTCGGTTTCGCCTCTTCTGCGCTTCTTCTCCAGCTCCTCGACGTCACCTCTACTGCGCTCCTTCTCTACTTCTGCAAATCGGTGGGCTTCTTGCGACTCTTCGGTCTGCTCTCTTCTCCTCCTCTCTTGTGTGCCTTCCTTTTAGAGTTGTTTCTTCTTCGATCGGCCAACTTCTTTGCCCTGCTTTCATATCGTTTATTTATAAGTAAAATACAATATGTGCACATTTATCTACCGTAGACGGGGCAAAAACCATTCATGTGTGATAAAAATACAGTTAAGCTGAAAACATGTTCTTCTTCCTAACAAATTTCAAACCAATATTTTATGTGCATCTTCTGCATCGTACGTATGAATCCATGAAAACATAACAGAGATGTCAAGCTCCCGTACTACATTGTAGCTCGGCCAAGGTTTGTTAGGAGAGTTAAGACTTCTTACCGCAAGACCACCACTACCCAAATTGGAATAATACTCTTCTACGTGTTTATGTATGTCTTCTTCGTTTAGAATCAATCACGGGCACCGTACCACATCTTAGCTCGTCCAAGGTTTGTTAGGAGAGTTAAGACTTCTTCCCATAAGACCACCCCTACCAAGATTTGATTTATTTAAAAAATATTTCTTTGGTTTGCAATGCAAGTGTGTATAAATTTTGTAGAATGTGTATTCATGCATGATTAATTGAGGGGACCAAAAAATAATCATGAGAGTAGAATATTAGACACAATATTTGCTTTCGGTGGAAAAATTGTATGTTACATTGTTCACGGAATTGAAAATGTTTATTTTTAACTAATAAAAATTGAGTAATATTAGGTTGATATAATTATTATTTAACTTTATTGATTAGTAAACCAATTATATAATATTAATTTATATGAAAAATACATTTTTACCCTATTGTTATTCATATGCATATTATAAGGAACATTACTCTTCACACACAATTTCACGTCATGATAAACCATGTATTTTGTACTTATTTATATATAAAAATATATTTTTATTATATTGTTATTCTATTCATAATATAAGATGCACTAACGTTCACACACACTTTCACGTCCTATAATTTATTTGAGGGTAAATGACCATTTGACACTCATCTAATCGTTTCATTTGCTAGTATTTGATTATTCCATAACGTGCACCCAAAGAAAAGGATATAAATATTACAATAAATACAATATAACATTAATTCAACTTAAAAATACAAAATAACATTAAATCCAAACAATAAATATTACGAAAATTTATGACCATATCCTTGCTACTAGAATACGATGAGTTGGTTTGAGATTATCCGTAGCACCAAAAGACTGAGACCAATCATTAACGGGTAATATCGAGAATTAAAAAAAAATCAAAAAACAAAAGTAAAAACATAATTCAGATTTTTATTCATGATTTTATATAGATATTAGATAATAGATCTAATTACACAACCACCGCCTATAAAAGTTTAAAAAAATATGAAAAACCCCACATATAAAATTAATTGTATTTTAAAAAATAAAAAATTAAATTAAGGAATTTTTTAATACAATGGTTAAATGTGCTCGATTTTTTTATATAATAAAAATAGAGAATATATTAACCTATTAATATTTTTTAAGATCTTGTATCTTTTAGATTTTCCAGGTGGGTACTATACAATTAACCAGTACTTTGTGTATGCAAATATAGTTAGTTTGTTTCGTAGGCTACTTTTTTGTATGTAAAAATAAAGCTGAAATTAAAACAAGTAATAATTACTTATTTTAAAGATCATTTTCATGATATTTTATCAATTCTTATGTGTTTTTTTCAAAATAAAGATCGCAGTCCACATGTTAATTACATCTCATGGAATTTGGGAAATGTCATTTCATGTTGAGCACTTCTCAGAATTTCAGCAGATCAATAATAATTTTTGCAAAACTAAAATGATGATTATTTTTGCTTCGGTCGTTTGAAAACAATACTTCTGAACTCAAATGATCTGCAATTATTATGTTTTTATCACTATGATTAAAAAGATCTGTTGAATATTTATTTATTATAATGTAATTTATATAAATATATTTTTTTAAATTAATTAATAAAAAATTTAAATAATTTTGAATATTAAAGTTTATACTTGAGTGAATTTATTAATGATAATTGGATATAAAACTCTTAGTTTGGTCATGCACCAATTTTTCAATTTATAAATAATTTATATATCAATTAAATCATTTACATACGAAATAATGTTTATAACCAAAAAAACGAAAAAGAGGAAAGGAAACAAAAAAAAGAGAACAAGGTGAGATATTGTCATGCAACAGGAAAAATCACTATGTCAAAGCCTCAGGGTCGAGCAAGAGACCCATCACCCTGGAAATAGCATTACATAATCATATCAGAAGCTGCTCGATGGCATCCTGCATTAGGCAACATCAATTAACAAAATCACCATACTGCTGCTCTATGACCAAACAAAAAATTATCATCAACTAATGCAAGTTCTGAAAATTATTGTATCAATAATCTATGAATAAACAATAAAAAAATGGTGTAGCCACCCACAAATTACCTTCAACTGCTGTATCTGAGATTTCAACTGGTTTCCTTCTTTGCTCGTCACTAAACAAGCAATAACTTGTCTGGTAACTCTACATGCCCGACCAAGAGCTTGCTTCGATGGAACAAAGACATAAGGCACACTCTGCACTCAAAGACAAAAGATTGGACAAATTGTTTAGCCTCTGAAATAACCATTCAACATAACCCAAAATATCAAACTTGGAGCAGCACTTAGAAGTGTATTTTGTGTTCTCAAACAACCCCAAGTAACTCATATGTAACGACCCGAAAATCAGATTACGTATAAGCCATGCATAATTTTTATTATTTAAATTAAATATGAAGTTTTAAATCATGATTATTTATTTTAAAGGTAGATGTTTAGTATTATCTTTTCAGGATAACTACGCGAGGCCGGACCGGAGTTTGGAGATTTGAGATAAGATTAATAATAAGACAAATATTCCTAAATTTAATTTAAGTCAAGAAATAATTTAATTTGAAGAAAAAGAATGTTTTAGGATTTATTAAATTAATGGGAGTCAAATTAGTAAATAAATTGTATTAGGTTCAATTTAATTAAAGTTTAAGTAAAATGGGTAAACAATTGGGGATGAACTAATATAGGGTAAATATATTCAAGAAATTAAACATAGCATTTAAACATTTAAATTGAGGTCATGTATGCCATGCAAAAGTTCTAAGCAAGATGCTAAACTAAGTTAATTTGTTAATGCATTAAAATAAATATAATGAAGGTTTAAAATCTTAAACAATTAAAATGCAAGGTTTAAATAAAAATATACAATGCAAATTAATAATAATGACCAACATTTAAAATATTTCAAAGGTTGATAACTCTCCATTCAAACTATCTCTAATTACACTTCATGGTGTATTCATGTCATATTCTAATTCTCTAATTAGTAGGAAATTTAAATGCAATAAAGCACCTCATTTCTCCCCAACTAATTTACTAGAAAATGAATGAGACCATGCAGCAAAGAAATGAGAAAAAAACCAACGGCAATAAGGAGTGAAGGAGAAGCAATTCAAACCCATTCAAATTTACCACTAAATGTTTTTTTTATAGTGCATTCATTTCCCACTTTTAAACTCCATAATTAGGGGTAATACATGTATCATAATTCTCTTTGAAGCTCCTCAACCCCTTCATGCTAACAACTAAAACGTAAACAACAGCAAGAAGAAGAGAAAAGAATCGGCAGAAAAAGGGAATCAAAATGCATTTCAAATTCCATTCAAAGCTTCACTTGTAACTCTCATTTTAAGGCATATAATGTCACCTTTAACACCTATTAAATCATTCACCTTCCTTGCCTACATCCCCCACAACCCCACCTTCGAAATTACAGAAGAAAGCATCAGCAAATAATCGAGAATAACAGCAGCTGAACAAGAAGGAAGCCAACTCCGATCCCGTCGCGTCGTATTGTCGTTTTGATATGTTTTTCTTCAAAACAAATTCCAGGCATGTATATATTGTTTCTTTGCTCTTCAATCAAGTCCTATAAATATTTTTAAGCATTATATGTTCAGGATTCATGAGGTAAAAACGAAATTTTGACAGCAACAACACAAAAGTTTCTGCACAGATTTTTCGGCTTACTCTTTGTGACTCACGGTTTTGAATTGTTTGGTGCTTCAGGAGGTTGTCTCATTTTTCAGGCACACAAGGCTGCATTTAGGAATAAATTAGAATGTGTTAGGATGTTTTTGGGTCAATGGTTCAAGTCCATACAAGCATAACAAAGAATTTACAGCAATATTTCCATGAGTTACAGTTTTGTGTCAAAGTTTCTGTCATTGGGTGTTTAAAGTGGGAGTTCGAAACTTGGCTGTCTTAGGGACTCTAGCCATGGTTAGAATCATCCCTTAACATGTCTAGAACGTGACAAGGTGTCCTTTCCAAGCCTGGTACACGGATCCTTCAGAATTTCACAACAACAACACAAATGCATTTCGGTTTCTTCAAATTCTGTGTATATGCCCTTTCGGTTTTTGGATGTTGTGTGGATTATGGTTGGCTCCTAGCCTGTAGCCATGGTTCATACAACACTTCATCATGTCTAGATCGAGCCATGGTTGATGAAATGGCCACTGGAACGACCCACGACAGTAAAACAACTCAATTCATTTCATTGCACAGATTTGGTGCACTGGGTTGATACCTTCGGTTGTCTTAGGTAATGGCGTGAGTTGTGGTTGGCTTTTAGCCCTTAGCCATGGTCCAAGCCATGCCTTAGAATGTTGGTAAGAGTCTCTGGTTGGTGGTTCAAGCCAATGGTCATGAAATTTCGAATTTTTCCCCTCACACGCGCAATAGCAGCTGCTGTAAATTCTGTTGGTGACAGCAACTATGAGTTCGGTTTCAGGAGGTGGTTTGAGTCCTTGGTTGGCTTTTAGCCCATGGCCTTGGACTGGACAGTACCTCAATGAGTTAGGAAAGTCATGTTTTTGGCCGTTCGTGATTCGGTCGAGTTTAGAGGTCGTACGAGAATTTACGGTGAAAGGTGCCAAAATGACTCTCGAAAGAGTGTTTTATGTTCTTGGATTCCTTTCACTCATTTTCGTGTTTTACAGTTATTATGCATATTTTTCAGTATGTTTGGGGTATTTTTAATCATGGTTAAACGTCGGTTTAATGTTGGTTCGGGTTGGTACGAAGCCATGGTTAAAAATCAAGTTGTTGGTCCGAATCGTCTCGTTTTTGGTTCTATTGTTAAGATTTTATCAAGTTAAGATTTATTTCATATGTCACATATTAGTAGTAAGTCGCAGCAAGCCTGGGAACGATCCAACTCATCCGGTAAAAAAAAAATAAGGTTATAATTATATTACGTGCATAAAAATATAAAATGTTTATTTTTGAGATATATGCGATATGTCTTGTGGCCACCTTATGCTTATGGGTTTGGAAGTCGGTAGGAACAACCGAGGACCTCTCCGTCCGGTGACTTACGACCGGTTTATGATTATGTATGTGTATGGACATCCAGTCCAAGGGCTGTGATTGATCTCTACCGCCCGGTATACTGTGGTTTAGTCTGATCTGGCGCTTACGCTATGTTATGGGCCACTTGCTTAGAAACATTATCTCTACCAGAAAATTATGATATGTTATGACAGAGCTCTATTGAGCAAAGCTTTTACGTATGATTTTTAGATATGCACGTAGTTATAATTATTCATGATACGATTTTCACCGTACGCTTTACGATACTTTATTTTTACGTTGCATGCGATTTTATGATATATTTACTTGTTATTCACGATATATACATGTTGAGTCTTTAGACTCACTAGACTTGATTGTTGTAGGTATTGATGAGGTCGAGACCGCGGGCGGAGACCAGTGAGCGATCTTGGGACAGCAGTAGTAAACCCGAGGACCTCATGATTTAATTTATGCACCTTTTATTATTCAAACTCAGTTTTAATACGTTGGATTATTTTTAAGTTGATGTTTACGTTTAATTATTTTTAAATTGTTGGTTGAAAACAATATTTGCTTCCGCTGTTATTTTAAAGTTAAAAATTATTTACATGTTTATTTTAATTAAATGAGACAAGATAATTATTTATTTAGAAAAATTTTAATTATTCCGCAAAATTATGAAAATGAAATACGAGCCTTTACATCATACCTCATGCTAATTAATTTTCGAAAGTTCAATGTAGTTAGTAATTTCATTTAAACGTTTAAGCAAGCCAACATATGTTATGCTTGCAGAATGAAATATTTTTTAATTTTGTTCATCAGTATTGAAATCAACTCATTAAAACAGAATGCGCCCGACGTTGAAAGCAAAACACTGTACTGTGGTCCTTCAGTTTTAAGGCCAATTGCATGGTTTTGGAAATACTTACTAAGTTTGAAAGATTGTCCACACAAAAGACTAGAATATAATGTGAATTTTAAAAACTCGATGAAGCACCCAATATAACGTAACAAAGCCGTTAACATGTGGCCCGAAATAAGAAAGCAAAGCGCAAAACCCTCAACAAACTAATCCAACAATCCCCACTGCACAAAACAAAGGTTTACTATTTGTCGACAACTGGTCTCCGCATACACTTTGTTTTATTAATGCGTCACCTGTACGTATTTATTTGTTTGTGCCATATATACTGACTCCCACAAAATTAAATTGGCTCGCAAGGAAAATTCTCCAAATCCAAAACTCTCACGAACTAAGTTTTTTTACATTTGTTGGCTCAAATTTTAAATGGGTTCATCTCACTTGATATTGATTTTTATTTTTGTTTCTTGCCCACATCGTTTCCATCTTTGTCCATATAGGGCTCCACTATATCAGCCCGTACGTGCTCCAGCTGAACAATATATATTGCTAAAAAAATGTTTAGCTCTTCGACCCTCTTATCGTACAGGCCCGTCTGTTTATTACAACTTTTTTACTACTTGTTATTTTGTAACCTCATGTTTCATCCGGCTTCGACCTAAACGTAACAATCACTAGGCTATTAAAATTTGTTTCGGTTTACGATGTACTGCACTTTATAGTTTTGTACATGCGTAATTTAGGCTTGTCTATGTCATTTTGTTTTACTTTACAATTTCCTATTTGTCCATTGTAAATATTCAGTAGCTCACTTTGTTCCCTCATAGCAGTGTGCTTTATTCTGTAGCTTTGGTCCTCAGTAAACTTATCCACGTTTAGGTTTTACTATTTCTTGTTGTTTCATTATTGAGATCGGTTATAATGCCACGTAAACTTAGCGAACATACCTCAGAAATCACTACGACCACAAAGCTTCGTAAAAGCAAGTATGCTTGTTTACAAGAACGTAGGTTAGCAAAAAACTCTAGGCGAAGAGTGGATGGACAAACACCAATGTTGAGCATAGGTGATGCAGAAAATGTTTATGTCGACTCAATGACAGATATAGTAACCAGTCCTGATTTTTTTCCTGGTGTGCCAAACTGTGAATTTTGTGATGCAAAACGTATTTACCTTGAACCACCCATGTTCTGTTGCTCGTTAGGGGAAATAAATCTTTCCCCAACAGAAATGCCTTCTGATTTACTTTAGCTGTATCTTGGTAATACTACCGCCGCTAAAGAATTCAGAACCTATGTACGCAGTTATAACAACATGTTTGCATTTACATCAATGGGTGTACACTGTGACCAAGCTTTAGCAGCCATGAACGATGGTATTTACACATTCCGCGTACAAGGTCAGGTTTACCACTTTTTGGACCAATTAATACCAATAATGAACATCCAAAAAATTTACATCTTGATTTCTTTGACACTGAACATGAGACCTTGAATCGAATGTGTATCAGCTCAAAATTTAAGGAATCTGTTGTTGAAAAAATAATGCACATTTTAGCATTAAACCCATATGCAGCCTTCTTCTGATCTCATAACAGTTTCCCTAACCCCGAAAAATATAAAATTGCTTTGCAAGCTGATCCTATCATTGACCAACACGTCTTTAACAAACCTAACACATTCATGTATATCCTCAAGACAGCCAACCTCAAATAATTAAACAATATTTTGCTTGTTACGATCCTACGCAGTATCCTCTTATTTTTGCAAACGGAGAACCTGGTTGGCATCGAAAAATTGAAAGATTAGATCACAAACAAAAAATGATGGCCCCTAGGCCACAATGCAGCGGAGAAGCCCTCTACGACATTCAAAATCCCATAAATGCAAATTACATTACATATAATGAAATTCAAGGTAACTTCAATTTATAATCACGTTGATTTTCTGTTTGGAGTTTAGTATTCAATCTTTAGCTTTATGTAAATTTACAACAGAATTTTACCGCTCATATAGGTTCTTCAAAGGGCAACCACCAGAGTTTAACTGTATCCTGCCGTGAATATTACTGTTATAAGTTACAAATACGAGAGAATGGCAAGTATTTCTTATTACATATTGGTAGGCTTTTTTATAGGATCGATTAATTGGTGAAAGAGTGTTTAGAAGGGGGGATTGAATAAACACACACGATTTTCACAATCTTTTTGAATGTTGAGTCAATTTAGTGACAAAATGAAACTCAGAATCTTGTCAGTTTATATCAATCAGTTAACAATAAAGTGCATAAATAAACTAACTGATAGATAGAACAAAAACTGAAATAAGAACACAAGAGATTTTATGGATGTTCGGAGATTTCAATCACTCATACGTCACCCCTTCTATCACAACAAGGATAAGATATCCATTAAAAGACTTTGATCGATACAAACACTTGTACAGGCTCACTTCAGTTTGGACTTAACAATGCCAAAACTGAAACTCTTAGTTACAATATGTTTCACAGTGCTCAATTAGACTTAGCACAACTGATTTCTTTAAAGATCGAATATACAACAAAATGATTTGTTCTAGTAAGCTCGAAAAAGTAGCCTAGAATGCTATGAATAAATCTGATGAGTGTGAGCTTCTAATTTTTTATACGAGCGAGAATTTCAGTAGAGTAACAGAAAGATTGATAGAATAGTGAATTGTTATCTTTAAACTGCTCTTCCCTGCTATTTATAGGCTTCTCTTCAACGGTAATAATCAATGAAATTTGAATCTTTATATTCGTTTTTTGCCACGTCAATATCTTTCTGACATTCGTACACTGCAGCTTTTCTGATATGCAGCGTTCCCATTGTTGTTTGCAGTCTGCTTTGTACTGTTGTCGGTTGAATGTCCTTTTCGTTAACTGATGACGTGTTCAGCTGAAGGATCAGCTGATAAGCAATAGCTGATAAGTTCAAAACTGAATGTAGCAACTGATTAGTCAGTTATCTGCGTAAGTTCAGTTCAGCTGGTTCAGTTGCCTTTGCGCATTAATATTCAGTTATAGACAACTGTCAGTTTGAGTATTTGTTCAGTTACTTTCAAACATCTTGATCAGTTAATCCAATCGATTTAAGCACTTAGTTTGTCAAAATACCGAAATTTAGTTTCCAACAATTTCTCCCCTTTTTGGTGTTTGACAAAACTTGGAATATATGAACTGATCAACTGCAACTGAGAAAAAAAAATCTTCGAATTTTTTGTAGATAAAATAATTCTTCCAATGTACAGATTCGTACAAATAAAAGAATCTAATGTACAGATTCGTACAAAGAATAAAAGAATGAAATAATCTTTAAGAATATTCAAAAATCTGCCAAAATTTTCAACCTTTAACTGAAATCAGTTGATTACTTCTGTTGATCTTCATCTTTTCCTTTTTCCTTTGTCTTCTCCTTTTTGAACTTTTTCTTCTCCTTTTTCCCCCTTTTTGTCAAACGCATCAACCTTTCTGGATAATATACGTACATCCGAGGCGATGTCTGACACTTCATTCATCACAATATCTTGTAGCAAATCTATCCTTTTAGTGACAGTCTTCACCAGAAAGTCAAAGCGTCTTCTGACTAAGGCTTGAGTTTGGAAGTGGGCTTCAGTTGACACTATGTCCTTTTTAATTTCTTCCATCTAGAGAAATAGTGAAGTCACATTCTCTTGGATTTGCTGTAGTCTTCCCGTAGTAAACTCATTTGAAGAGTTGATCTTCGAGGTATGCGCAAGCTGGGTTGACTGGATGTTTGAAATGACATTCATCATACTGACGAGGTTGTTTTGAATAGATTGGATTTCGTCGAACAGGGATTCAGAATCCATTGATATACCAGGAGACATGTCTCCAGAGGTTTCTGGTATCTGCACCCTTTCTTCTTGATTAAAGATTACCAAAGATCTGTCAGTTGTATCAGTTTCAAGCATTACCATTTCCGAAACATCTTCATGTAAGACTTCATGTTGAAGTTGTGGAGGAGGAGAAGAATTTGGATCAACAAAGGTACTTGAAAGCTCTTCAGTTTGTTGATCAGCTGAAACAGTAGATGGTTGTTCAGTTTTTTGTGCAGCTGATTCACAAACTGGTTCTTCGGTTGGTTGAACGGCTGAAGCTTCGACTAGCTCTTCAGCTAGCACTTCTTCAATTTCAGCTGAGTGCAGCTGAGCCTCTTCAGTTTCTTCAAGAACTGCCTGTTCAGTCATGGAAGTTGACTAAACTGGCTCTATAGTCTCTTCAAAAACTGTCTGTTCAGTCATGACACCTAACTGAACTGACTCTTCAGTTTCTTCAAAAATAGCCCGTTCGGCTGGTTCTTCAGTTCGAATGACTGGTTCTTTATTTCCAGAAATTTTTTCAACTTCTTTAGTTGTATCCATCTGAATATCAGTGGTTACTAATTTGATAACTTCATCAAGATTTGCCAATGATAGCTCAGTATCAGAATAAAGTTTAAGATCAGCAGTTGAGGATGGAGGTGTAGGCGAAGATGGTTATGCATCAATTGTAGAAGGAGCAGTTTCTTGATGAGAAGATTCAGCAAATGGGTCCTTTGTTGGCTCTTGAACTGATTGTTCAGCTTGCTCTTCTGATGAAGGATCTATGAAATCTGCTAGAAGAATCAGTTCTTGGTCCAGTTCCCCGTGTTTAATCTCCGTCTACAGCCTGATAAGATCCATTTCCAGTTGGTTATAGACATCTATGTCATTGTAGGAAGTTGGACTGGTAGGATCATAGTTCAAGTGCAAATGAGCAACCATTTTTGATAACTGCTTGGCTAGTATTTGATCGAAGAAATACCTCTCACGTTGCAAGGCTTGTTCAATCAAAGCAGCTTTGACCACACTCAGAACAGCTCTTTCCAGATTAACAAATTTTTTCAGAACTGATTTCTCCTGAAGTTGATTTGCAAAAACTTCAGTTCTGAATTTAACTCATTCCTTGTAGACTCTGAGTTTGTCCGTGGAAAATTCATTGATCTCTTTCCAGATGGGATCAATGTGAGTCTGGACTGTGTTGGTTGATCGGGGCTTTTCTTGAAACTTCCCCTTGCCTTTAAGATTAGTCATGACGTGAGGGAGACTCAGTCCTGACGTTGTTGCATCAATTCTCTCTGCAATCACTACCCCTTTGGGTCTGGCAAAAGATAGAGTGGAGAAGCCATAAATAGTGATTAATGGAGCCTTGACTCCAGTTGATTTTTCTTATCACCGGATTCGGTGATCTTCTTCTTGGACTGGTCATCAGAAAGAGGTAACTGAACCTCAGTTGATGGTTCAGATGGTACAACTCTCAGAGGTGTAGCCTGAATAGGCTGTTGAGCTCCTGACTGAATCAACCTTTCAGTTGGGATGGTTCCAACTACAGCAGCAAGTTTTGTCTTCTGAGTTCTGGGTCTCTTGGTGATTTTGGGTGAAGGAGTCTTCTCAGAATCAAACTCACTGACAATCAGTTTTCGCTTGATTGTCTTCTTGTGAACTGTCTTCTTGGTCTTCTGAGTAGATTTGGGGGCCTCCTGCATCCCGATCTCCTTTTTCACCTTCAAGAATTTCTCAGAAGACATATCCAGTTTGGGCTTTGGCGGCTAAACATTCTTGTCATTGAAGATTTTGAGCTTGGATAATCTTTCAGAATCATCACCCACCAACCCCTTGACTTTCAGCAAATAGCTGAGCTACACTGCGTATCCCTTTGATTGCTTGGACGACTTAAACATGTTCTTTAAAATGTTGAATATGATATTCTTCCAGTTCAGTCTCCTGTCAGCCATGATATCAGTCATGGCTTGAAATTTTTCCAGCGTGAGAGCAGCAAATGATCATGCCTTTGCTAATAGCCCCTTGGATACAATATCAGCCAGCAACTGAACTTCTGGCTTTAATTCCTTCTTTGAATCAGAAACTTTGATTTTCCGTCCATCAGCAGAGAGTGC
Source organism: Primulina tabacum (assembly GCF_025594145.1). Classification (NCBI taxonomy): domain Eukaryota; kingdom Viridiplantae; phylum Streptophyta; class Magnoliopsida; order Lamiales; family Gesneriaceae; genus Primulina; species Primulina tabacum. The sequence continues at coordinate 30,661,051 of NC_134563.1, forward strand.
AGCTTGCATTTCCTCAACATCAGCAGTTTTGATCTCAGAAATGTAAGCTAGCCCATCAGTAGGCAGCTGAAATAGATTGCTGAAGTAGTCCTCATCAATGATCAGCAGCTGACCATTGACAGTAGATGCGATGTTTCCAGTAGTAGTGACTGAGCCATTTGCGTAAAGCTCTTGAATCTCTTTAGGGTAAATTTCCTAGGAAGATAATCCCAAAAATGGTTTGAGTGTAGCTGCTTCCAGATGTTCTTCACAGCTTCATCAGGAACAGTCATAACTGAGGCAAAATTGATTGCCATAGCATTCAGAAAGTGAGCTGGAACTTGAGTTGCCATTTGGTGAAATGATTTTCTGCGAGAAAGAATGCTTGTTTCATAAATTTTAAGATGGATATGGTGAAATAATGGGTTATTTTTGTATGGTCATATTCATACTCTTGTCATGTTTTCATTGTCTTCTATTGAATGCTATTATATGTCGAATTTAATTTTCTTATTTATCTTGTTCATGACATTTATTTCTATTTATGGTTTTTCAAAAATGATGTTTGTTTTTTTTTTTTTTTGTGTTGACATAGTTGATTTCAATCTTATCTTGGTTTCTGATTCCATTTTCTTCATTTGAGGATATTGTTGTATCTTGCTTTTGTAAGATTATTTTTTCTTTCGAGCTTGTTTTTTGATTTCACTAGAATCCATTACCAAATCTGAATTATCATATCTGAATCTCAATGCTTAGTACGATGTGAAATACTAACAAAATATGTATTTTCATTTAATTTAAAAGTAATTGAATTTGTGTGTTATTTAAATAATTTAGTGATGATGTTGTTCAAAGTAAAATAAAATATTGATTTCATATTGTATTTAAAATTATTTTGAAGGAAATTTTTTTATATATTTTGAAATAAGTATTGATAAACCAGTAATATATTGTTAAACCTATAGTATTGCCTATTTTTACAATAGTTAAAATTTTATTCGATATTTCAAAATGTATAGTTAACCACCTTTTAAATTGTAATTTGTTGTGAAGTATCTTGGAAAGATGGCCATCAAGCCTAGGCACTTTCTAATTTTTGTGATGCTGCACCAAATCATTTGTCAATCATTCTTGATTTTGTTACTTTTGAGACGACATCGACTGAAGTTACGTGCAAAACGACTTCGTGAGACTCGTAGAACAACAGTCTCGTACAACATGAAACAAATAATAATGTGCAAATGAACCATTTGCCCAGGATTATCGAAATAGGAGATGTTCAGTGTGTGGTGAACTTGTGAATGAATAGGAATGCATTTGCGCAATTGTGTTACTTGCTAACTCGTGTTGGAGGACTAATCGAGTCTAGATATGTCTGTATTGAAGGTAAGGTCACCATGTTTTTGTATATTGGCAAATCACAAGAAAAATCGACTTGTTGGTCATGACAATGTATGTAGTGGACATACAATCAGCACCCATTTCCATGAAGTGATCCGATCAATTCTCATGTTACATCCTATACTACAGGTTAAACCATCCACTGTTGATGACGATCGCACTAACGAATCTTGGAAATGGTTCAAGGTAACCTCAAACCATTTTTAATTACTTGTACAAAATAAACATTTGAATTAGGCATGTATGAAGATTCTGATAGTTACATTCATATTAACTTATTATTGGTAGATTGTACAGGAATGTCTTTGTACATTGGGCGGAACGTATGTCAATGTACATGTACCTACCAAGGAGACGACATAATATAGAAAAAGAAAAAGTACTATTGCAGTGAACTTTCTTGGGGTTTGCAACCATGATGTGAAGTTTATATGCACTTACGGGTTGGGAGGGATCTGTAGCAGATGCTAGAGTTTTTCGTGAAGCATTGACTCGTGACAAGACACTGAAATTTCCAAGAGGTTTTGATAATCTGGATTTATTTTATTAACTATGAAAGTATGAGACTTATTTTTAAATATTCTTTATAAATAATGTTATTTCTTTCTTCTTAAATTTATTGCTTACATAATGTTCATGACATAATAAGTAAATTCTTATTTTCTGACAGTTATTAGCTATGTGACAATGGATATGCCAAGGTCGAAAGATTCTTGACTCCTTACAGGAGAGTACGTTATCTTAGGGATGCTTGGGGAAACAGTGCAATTGGTTCACAGAATTACAAGGATTTATTGATCAATTGGAGACATTATCAAGCTCGAAACATGATCAAAAAAGCCTTCGTTTGTTGAGAAAAAGATGGTCCATACTTCGAATTCATTTGTTGTATCCATTGAAAACACAAAACAGTAGCATAATGGTTTGTACGTTGTTGCATAACTTCATCGGCTCTGCAATAACCAATGATCCCATTGAGGAAGTGAACGACGAGGTAGTCATTCCGGGCCATGAGATACATCATGATTTCATCAACATCTTGAAATCATCGGATGATTGGGATACATGGAGGGAGAACCTTGCAATGTTGATGCAGAACAGTTTAAACTAAATCATTCCGATTTATGTACTTCTTTCGTATTAACTTTTCAAGAGATGTACTTGTGGCATTTGATGCTATTTTATTTCTAAACTTGAAAACATAATTACCTTGTATGTTATTTTTTTTGATTGATCCCACCAAAATGATCTAGTATTATTTTTGATTATTGTAAATTATGGTTGTAAGTAATTGAATTATTTCGACATACTTGACCTCTAGGCTGTATTTTATGCAGGAATGGGACAACAACAACGTCATAATTATGGAAAGTGGAGCAACTTACGAGAGTCGTGTAGGCAAAGCAAAACAAGCAGTTAAGACTAGACGTAGTTGGAGTAAACGTGAAGAAGATGTTCTGATACAAGCACTAAAAGAGGCTTTCACAGAATGTTGGAAGAACGACAATGGATTTCGGCTAGGATACTTAGGTTTTCTTGAAAATCATATGAAAGAAGCATTCCCTGACACAAAGTTACGTGATAACCCACATATTAACTCTAAAGTTCATGTGTGGAAGAAAAAGTACGGTACTTTGGTGGCAATATTAAGTAAAAGTGGAGTAGGATGGAATGACACGAAGAAGATCATTGAAGTTTCAAATGACAAATGTGAAGCATTTATTAAGTTATTTTTTTAAAAGTATATGAAACTTTTTCTTTAAAAAAATCTATTGAATTCCTGTTGCCGTATTTTGTTAACCGCAAATGTACGATGTTAAGTTTTAGTATTTGCGTAAGCACATATATCGTTCCAGAGTGCAATTTAGTATTATATTAATTATCACAATTAAAATAGACATATTTTATTTAGAAAATTTACTCGTTTTTTTTTTTTGGTAATTATAAAATAAAATGAACTAAAGCACACAAACTATTTAAATAACTGAGAATAAGAATCTAAAGGTGCGATTTTACTTGATTTTCACTATATTAAATTATCATTGACATCTATATTCATAAATTCTACCCCTTTACTACCCAAAATTCTTAAATATTTATACTCCCTTTTCCAAGTGAAGTGTAAGAATTAATTATCTAATTTCGACTTCAACATCCATAATAATAATAAAACAGTAAATAATTTCAATAGCATAGTAATTTTTTATGGGTTCGATGGAATTATAGGCCTTCCGAATTCTATACGCACCAACGATATATTTTTAAATGGTTCAATTCGAATCCCCTTTCCTGAATGATAGATCTCAAATAAATATGATACTCCAATTAGTGATCAAGTAATTGAAATCAATAAAATCTGAAAAATATAAATAAACCAAGAAGAAATTCGCATACGTAAATCAACATTTCATAAATATAGATTCGACCAAGCTATGTCGTCCTCTAGATTAAATAAATTAGATCATAAACAAAAAACGATCAAACAAATTCATCTTTTTCAACATCAAACTAATCACCTAAGAAATAGTAAAAAGAATAAGAGAAGATTGAATCAGAAATTGCGACTATGTTCCCGGTAGATGCGCTCCTCGTCTATATTCTTCCCATTCCTAGTTCTCTGTATTCTTTCGTGCGTCTGCGACTCTCTCTCCCCCTGTGCTACGTTTTCAATATTTATATATATGTCCAAGTTCCGAGAACCCATGAAGAAAAGCCCATAAAGGTCTGGGTTGCGTGCTTGCATCTTGGCACGGGGGTGTGGCCCTCCGCGTGCCTGCTTCTGTGCTTTACTCTACTGTACGTGCGGACAACGCACGGGCGCACGCTTCTTCCTATATCTGTGTGTCGCAGATGTGCGAATTTGGGGTTTCTAGGTGTGCAGCTCTTCACGTCTCACTTTCATTTGATTTCAAGTCTTATTTCCCACGACTTGAATATGTCTCGTGTCCCTACAACCGAAAAAACACAATAAATGCATAATTCCATCAAATAACAAGCATAATATAAGCTTATTCTTAGATTAAATTAAGTGCAAAACCTGCACTTATCTACTCGCTTTTTGTGTAAATTTATAGGTAGACAACAATGCACGTTCAATGAGACACAAGAAGTGGATCTATTACCATGATTGGTGCGAAATATTTGGAAATCATCGGGCAACCGACAAAAAATCTGAACACTTTACTGTGTAGTTCAAGATCTCCTTACAATGAAACATGGAGTACCTAACAATATAGGTATGATGTCACGCCCCGAGATCTAGGTTAGTCGGTGCCGACGTTATTTTAAAACCATACAATTCAAAAAATAGAGGTAATATCTTCGAATTTTCAAAGCAAAGACCACTACTGTCAACTCGAGATCGTGAGTAGAGTAGTTTTGCTCATGCGGCTTCAGTTGTCTTGATGCATAAGCAACGAATCTTCTTTCTTGCATGAGTACGCACTCAATACCTTCTTTGATGCTTCGTTGTAGATGGTAAAATTCTTGTCCTCAGTAGGCAATACCAACACTGGTGTGGATGAAAGCATCTCTTTTAATGTTTGAGAGCTCTTTTCACATCATTCACTTCAGTTTAATTCAGAGTTCTTTTGCATGAGTCTCATCAGTGATACGAATATTGAAGAGAAACCTTCGGCAAATTTTCAGTAATATCCTGCTAATCCAAGGAAGCTTCTAATTTTGGTTGCATTCTTAGGTCTCGGCCAATCTAGAATTGCTTCTACTTTCTTTGGGTTCACTATACTCCTGATTCCGATATCACATGACCTAATAAAATCACAATTCTTAGCTAGAATTCAAATTTTTTGAATTTGATGTAAATTTATTTATCCCTTAATATTTGTAAAGCTAGGCAGGGGATGCTCTTTGTGGCTTTCCTCGCTAGGAGAATAGACGAGGATGTCATCGATGAATACCACTATAAATTTGTCAAGGAACATCTTGAACATTATGTTCATAAGGTCCATGAAGACTGTTGGTGTATTTGTCCATCCAAATGGCATTACCGTAAACTCATAATGCTTGTACCTTATTATGAAGGTTGTCTTTGGAATGTCTTTTGCTCTGACCTTTAGCTGAAGATAGTTTGTCCTCAGATTGAGCTTGGAGAAGATTGTTGCTTCTTTAAGTTGATCAAAAGACCTTCTATCATTGGAAGAAGATATTTTTTCTTGATTGTGATATTATTGAGTTCCTTATAATCGATGCACAATATCATACTTCTATCCTTCTTCTTTACAAATAGGTATGTACCTCCTCAAGGGGATGCACTTGGCCTTATCTAATTTTTTTTTCTAACAACTCTTAGAGTTGTTCTTTTAGCTCATTGAGTTCACATTGAGAACTTCGATAGGGCGCCTTGGAGATGGGTACATCACCAGGTACAAAATTTACCTCGAACTCTATTCACGGTCCGAGACCATTCCAAGAAACCCATCTGGAAAAAGTCTGAAAATTCTCATTTTAGTGGAATATTTTCCGAATTCAGCTCAACTCCTTCTCGCACTTCATTCACCATTGCTAGATAAACTTATTCGCCTGAGTTTATGACTTTCCAAATCTGAGAGGTAGAATGTAAGGTCTAGAAATTCGAACGACGTAAACTGACTGCATGCAAATCTAGAGTTTTATTAAAATATCTGAGTTATTATTTTTAATGCATCAATACGATTAGGACATGATTTTATGCATTTATTTCACGAGTTACTAGATTTCATTTATTTGGACTTTTAGCAGTACTTTCACGCTCGAACGAGGAACGAAGACCGGGGACAGTTAAGGAAAAATGTTTTTATTAAATAATTACCTTCAATTATTTAATATATGGTGTATTTAATATGAATTTTTGAAAATGAGCCTTTTAAAGATATTTTTACGCATCGAGCCATTTTTAACCTGGTAGGAGATTTTTAGCTAAGTGGAGGACTTTTTGAGAGTTCGGGTAATATTTTCAAAAATTTACCTGAACAAAATATTTTGTGTACGTGTCATTGGGCCTAATAGGCTTGTTTTATTATGCTTTTGGGCCTAGACCTCTCCACCTTGACATTTTAATCCTAGGCCTATTATCCTAATTAATTATTATACCAATTTTTCACTCCCAAAACCCTACCCTCACCCCTCCAAATCTCCCGCCAACTCTTTTCCTCTAGCAGCTAGGCTTTTTCCGGTTTTGGTAAAGAAAAAAACAGTCGAGGTCTTCCCCCTCCCTCCGGTGTTTTTCTCCCGCTCCGTTGGTTGTCTTTTTGCGTGCAATCCTTCGTCAAGGCACGCCCTATACCTTTTTTCTCATCGATCACATCACGATATGTATGTTGAATTTTTTTGCATGATATTTAATATATCTATCATTATGAATCGATTTTATATGGTTTTTACATGAAAAATATAGTGTTATTTTCCTTACTCCTCACGTTCTTGATATGGTTGAAGGGGATGCTAGCTTTTGGTGTATAAGAGACGATTTACAGAAGGTTTAGAGGAGTTCTAAGTGTTGATATCCTATCTGGATCGAGGATGTGTAAGGGCCGATCATGTTTTTCTTGTTTTAGGGCATATGATGGCTCGATCGGATTAAGGGTCTGTAGACGTGGGTTAAGTCAGTCCAAGGGAGTCCAGTACGGTCCTAAGGGGTCTAGTCAAGGGTTGGCTCGAGCCTGGTCTAGGCTGGTTGGGCGTAAGATGGAGTTGGCTTCGAGGTTGAATTTTAGGGTTTTTGCTCGCAGGAGTGGCGCCAGGCGCCGTCCATTAGGCGCTACAGTGCTCGAGCTTCTGCCCAACCAAGCACCACAGCGTTACCCAGCCATAGCCTAGGCGCTAGTCCTGTACTTGAGGGTTAATGATTTTGATGAGGACGGTTCGTTTTGGGTGTTGATATGTCAATGTATCCGAGGTTATTGAGGGTTTAATTGGGTTATACGGGGTTTGGTTAGGAGTCTCTGCACTATGTATAAGATTCGGGTTAAAACCGAGACTCCGGTCTAAGTTTTACGAATTATAGAGGTTAAAGTATGGGCTCAAGTTTGATGACATGTTTTTGAAGGATGTGAGTTGGTTGTGACTAATACGAACACGAACATGTAAGGCCAAGGCTCAGTGGACGGATAAAGCTGTCGTTGATGTCCCCGTCGCCGGGTACCGCCGTTATACATAAATGGATCCATCATCCTAGAGCTGATACAAAATTCGCAACTAATGATTTGAATTCAATAAAAGAAAAAGAATACTTACATGATGTTATGACATGACATGATTTGATATGAATATGTTTACGTTATGTTTATGTTTTTAAGATCATCAAAGTTACTTTGTTTACAATACTTTTAACTGTTGCATGATATGTATATGTACTTGTTATAACGGTTCAGGTGTGTTGAGTCTTTAGACTCACTAAGTGTGACTGATGCAGGTGAGCAGTTGGTTGATGAGGAGACTGGAGGTGCTGAGGACTGAGTGGACTAGGGCTGGTGGTGCATTAGAAACACGAGGACCTCGCATTTCTTCCGCATAATATGATTAGGAGTCGTGGGTTTTAAACAGTAGTTCAAAATGTTCATGATTTTTATGCTTTGGTGATTGTCAGATTTCTAGATATTCGATGGTGTTCATTTCTAAGCAGTAACTCCTTTGATGAAGTCACATTTTAATATTTTATTTAACTGCATTTTTTTTATTCAGTGATTGGATGGCTCTTAAAATGAATGAATAATTTATTTATATGTTTATGTTTGTGTATTTTCGATCATAGTGTTTAAAAAAATTGTTTTAGTAGTATTTAAGTGGGAGATGTTTCATAGAAAGAATGCATTTATGTTTTTTGGCATTGTCATGGTACATGATTTTTTCTTGGTTTGGGTTCGGAGTTTAAGATTCTTTACTCCAACAATCTACTATTGCATGACTCTTAGATAACAATCAATCTCTAGGATGGCGTTGAAATCTACCAAAGTGAGTTGAATCAAGTCGGCACTGAATATATGCGAACTGATATTGATTTTATTATATCTCAAAATTATCACAATATTATCTCAAAACTTAAAACTCACACATAATTTTGAAAATTAAGTCAATATCAATATATAGTATATAGACTAAAATCTCAAATATTATAACCTAGTCGTTATAAAATAAAATTATATTCAACTTTGTACAAAAGAAATTAATATTCAAATAATTATCTTTTACTAAATCTTGATTTCATCAAGACCATGAGCCTAGAACACTCTAACACAAAGGAGTTCTTTGAATGTCATTCTCCTTGAATCATTTTTAGTACCATAAAAGGGGTCAAAAATTATTGTGTTATATTTTCCTTGATATCCACCTATATCTCATAACTTATGTTATCTACATAAGTTCATAGCCTACTTGTTATCCCAAAATAATATAAATTTCTTAACTTTAGGATATTGTTTTTCACATTCATTTTAAACAATATATCTCAAAATCTTACATGTTTAAAGTTAACACTAAGCATTCTTAATTACTCAAATTTAATGTTCACACAGTTGACTATTGACCAAAAAAAATAAACTGCTATATTGGAATACCCAAAACTTATTGTATAATTCTTATATAAATTTTTCTCATTTTAGTTTTTCATAATTAACTTATCATCCACGAGTCAAATATTTCATTTTAAGTCGGAAACTTATGTCAACTTATCTCTAATAGGTATATTCCCAACACTATAAACAAATATTAATTGTCTCCGTAATACAATTCCATAAAAAAGCGATAAATAGTACAAAAAGCGCGTTGAACAAATTTTTTCGAGAAATTTTTTCAAAAATAGAAATTTCGGATAGGCATATGAATTGAAATAATATGTCGAGAGGATTTCATAACAATTTACAGAATTAAATTCTGAGCTTCTTACGAAAAGTAATGTGTTCTACGAAACTTTTATAAAAAGGAAAAAACGCGATTTCAGAGGTATAAACAAAGGAATTTCTTGTTTTCGGACCATGCCTTACAAAAAATTTGTGAATATTACTCGTTGGTCATTTCGGAGGGGACTGCTTCAGTCCATTACCATAATCTAACCAATTGTTTTTTATTTTATTTTTTTGTAAAATTTTCACTAACTGGATTATGAACCTGGCTCTGCAACCACTTAAATGTCAAGTTCCAAGACCGGGGTTAGTCGACATCGATGTTGTTTTACAACCACACAATTGAAAAAAACAAGCTTTGTAGTACAATATAAAACCAAAACTAGTTTATTACTCATAGTCAATCATAAAATTGTCTTTACAACGAAAATTCTTAAAATGATAAAAATATGCAGAAGCATTTACAAATTAAATTAAAAACTTAAATGATAAAAAACTAAAATAAAATTCTCGATCCATCTTATTATCAGCCCCAAAACTGTTCTTGTTCATGTTCCTCGATTCCCTCTTCTGACTTATCTAGGAAGGCTAGAGTAAGGGGTGAGTGATATGATCGTTACTCAGTAAGTGGGGTCGTTGGAGCGCATACATAAAAAATACACATGATCTTTGAAAAGCAGCATAACATACTTCGTATTATATATCATAAGAATAAACATAAGCATAACTTGGCTTAGGCACTGAGATTCCTCTATTTTCCATGATTTACTGATATCAGTCACTAATTTTTACTTCTCTAAGGGGGCAATACCATATAACACTTACAATCTCACTGTGTAAGGGCCATAAATATATTTCATATTGGGATTTTTACTCATACCCAGTTGAATTATCATAGTACCAATACATAGAACATACGGTAATCGTATCAAGAAGGGGTAGAACAAGAATTGCGCTCGACCGTGAACATAACACTCGAAAAATGTATAGAATTTCGCCTTGCAAATTTTAAAAAATGTTGCAGCACTTGGGAGGGGATTTTTTAAATATATTGTGAATATGAAGGTATAATTTTTTTAGAATGGAATGGAGGCTTTTATAGGTGGTGAGGTAAAAATCTTACCATAATTTGGTTGATATTTGTCCCATAATTTTGAGATAGTTCTTCCATAATATTACCTCCGAATTTTGAAATTTGATGTTGGACTAGATGGTTGAATGTAGACTGCTTTCTTGTATATATTCATAATGTACCTAGACTGTACTGAAATTTGGTTTCTGTTTTTTTTTGCTATTTATATTTTTTAAGCTTCCTTGTTGAGAAAAAAACTTCATTGTATGTAATATTTTCTTCTAAATTTGATGGATATATCAGCCATGATTTTCGAGATTAATACATGTATTTCACTGGATTTCAATTTGAAGGATCGGTTCTAACACCCGCGAGGGTGCTTCAAACACAATATTCTTCATGAGTTTCAATAGCTCACGTTCTAAGAATGTAAACACCGATGAATTCGAGTTTGGTTTTAAACCAAGCAGAAAATACTCGAAATAATCTTTCGTTAAGAAAGCTGACTAATTTGAAAGCCTTTTAACTTGTGTAAACTGAATAACTGAAATATGAATTAGTTCTTGCATGTATCAGTTCAGTTATGATGAGAACCAAACTGATAACATCTCGAACTGAACAAATCAGTTTGAAAATAATAGTTAAACTGTTAAGTACACAAGATATGTTTATGGATGTTCGGAGACTTCAACTGCTCCCACGTCACTTCTTCTACCACCTCGGGTAGGATCTACTACAAGACTTTGATTTATACAACACCTTGTACAAACTCACTCAACTTAGGTCTTACACCACTGCCTAACCGAACTCCTAGCCTTGATTGAAGGCAACACCATCCAGCCAACACTTGTTTAACGTCTATGTGTTAAAGACTACACACACAAGTTTAACGTTTTTGTGCAAGACTCACTCAACTTATCAATAAGCTCTACTCTCTGTATATCTGAGTGGTTGTTTGTGAGTGTGTGAGAACTAATCTATGAATACACATTGAGGGAATTATGCTTCTAATCTAAGCTGATAACACATTGAAGTGTTCCCTCAAATATGAGTTGATTGCTTCTTGTAAGCTGATATACAATGAGCATGCCCTTCTTCTTTTCTCATGATTTTCACACACTTGTTTGTTGATGGTCTTGATCTTTTATTTATATAGGCTTCGTGACCGTACATCAAGACTCATCAAATATGCTTGTTGCAGTTGAATCCATTCCTCGATATTTGTGACTTGTCCTTTCTGACAGTCATTCTGGAACCTCTTGACTTTAAGCTCCACTACAACGTCCATTATTGTCTTTTGACTGGACAATTGTGTTCCTTAATACGCACATCTAGATTCCACTTAGATAAGCTTGTCGTGTTCTGAAACTGGTCGGCTCCTAACTGATGTTCTGAATTGGTCTTGAACTGGTGTGGTGAAATCAGTTGGTTCGTCAGCTGAACTGATTTCACTGATTTAGTTGAACTGATCAGCTAGGCTCTTCATCAGTTGAGCTCTTCATCAGCTAGCTGGGCTTCTGAATGTCTTCTACTGAACTACTTATCAGCTGGACAATCAGATGAACTGATCTTTGATATATCAGTTGAACTGGTTCAGTTTTGGCAATCAGTTGACGCTTTCAGTTCGCATCTCGATAGCTTCAGTTTAGGCTCGGTAGCTTTCTGTGCACTTAGGTAAATTCATTAGAGAGAAAATAAAAATTTTGTTAACATCAAAACCAAGATTGCGAACATGAAATATTCCAACACGAATTTTATGTATTATTGGCTTGGAATTTCAAATACCATGTATTATTTGATATTTTTGAATTTATTCTTTTTACAATAATACCATAACTCAAAAATAAATTCTTATACATTTATATATTTAAATAAATAAGTACATGTCCAAAATTTTGGGTTCTCACATATGAGCCTTGAGGATTTGTTTTCTGTTGATGAAGGGGCTGCTGGCACAATGTCTGTACCTGTCACACCATCCTCAAAACCAACATCAAGTACAAAATTGAAGTGTAAGAAACAAAAGCAAGTGGATGATGATGATGATGATGCGATAGTGGAAGCCATAAACAATTTTTCCATCATCACCCAAGATACAATGATAGACCTTATCAAACAATTGGCAACAAAAAAAGAAGCGGATGATGATAAGCTGTCTAATGTACAAGACAATTTGTTAAAGGTCATGGAAACCATTCCCTAGTTCACTGAAGACGAGAAAGTTATTGTTACTGAGTTGTTGGTGGACAACCATGCCAAATCATCACTCTTCCTGTTTGGGTCATGCCAGAAGATTGAGCTTAATGAGACGGTTGCTAAGAGGAGGTTGATGTAATGCCTTTTGATGCAGCGCTTTTGGGCGATAATAAGTTTCTATGCCATTAGTTTTTGAAAGTACTAAATTTCTTTTGTGCATCTGGAACTTTTGGGGTGATATTAACTTTTCATCCATTTATTTTGGTAAGATGAACTTGTTTTGTAATGAATTTGTTCCTTTCAATTTGGAAAATGTGCATTGTAGCATCAAACACTTCTCTTGGGTTGTTATTTTCTTTAGACACTTTTGTTTGAACAATCGTGTCACATTACAGAAAAATATATAAGCCCATAATATAAAAACTTAAATATTAGATTGAATATGTATTGGCTGTTATTTTCTTAAATAGACACATTAACATAGATAAATTTCATTAATATATAGCTAAAGAACATAGTTTTTCAGTACAAATCCAGAAAGCTTAACAACAAAATGTAGAAGTATTAGTTCATACACCACCATTGTGGCACACCAAAATAACATACTAGTCTTGTACACCTAACTATCGAGTACATATACAACTATAATGCATTGTAAAATAATCAAAAGGGTGGTCGCAAGACATCATAACTTAGTGAAGAAGATAACATGTTCACCACTTGATTCGCTCCACGTATCCACGATAACAACTGGTACACACTTATATGTTGCAACACACTTCTTCATCGCGCCGGTTTCTCCAATACATGTAGGTTTCTTGGTTGGTGCATGCTTCATCATTTTTTTTGTAGTATGTGTCAGCCACATGGTCAAATGACTTTGTTTTGGCGACTGTTTCTTCAACGTAATTGAAGTAGACACATCCAGAATATTTTTGGTTTTTGATGCTTCTGGAGGTTGATCATGACCATCGATTTTTTCGTTTGATAAGAGGGATATTATTGGTATTATATACTTTCTCATAACATAAGTTTGAGAGTAACTTGTGAAACTCACAAAATCCTGAATGAGTATTTTCATATACAACTCACCATTGGTCTTAAGTACACAAGAAAAAGAATTTATTACACAAAAATCTACCAAATTTAATATGTCCTCCAAGATGTAGACTTTGATGGATTTGATATTGTAGGTGATACAGGTCAACCCCTATACATATACACTCATTTTTATTCAATATGTGATGTGACAACTTAATAATTATACCTAAGCAGAGTGAAAATCATGAAGAATTAAACATAAGTGCATTTAAAGCTTTTCCCATAAATCAACAACATGTTTTAAATATCAATGCTTAATAATTATTGATTTTTTATTTTATTTTCATAAAGCTTGTATTTTCTGGGAATAAAAATTATGAAATGCAACCAAATGAGAAATCCACTGATAGTAGCAATAAAATTCTCATTTATGAACCAATAATTACACTCTGAGCAAGCATAAAGTTTAATATGAAAGATGGACCAGTAATCCAGCTTCCTTGACCAATTTCATAAATTGCACCAGGTCCTTTGTTCCTTCAAAATCGTAATGCAAAATTTCATCCAAAAATCAACATTTTTTCTCTATTTCATCCTTATTATTTTTTCCAAATGACTACATTATTAAAAATCAGGTAAACCATAAAATTTATAGATCAACAGAGAAATCTACTCAAATAAATAATTTATTTTCCGCAAAAGTTTCTTTAAATTTTTTTTGAAACAATAAGAAGGAAAAGTATAAAGAACAAATTTTATTTTTTCCCCTCTTTTTTTCCACAAGCCAAAAAAAGCAAGAAATTAAGTAAAAATAGTCACATGAAGCAGAAAATTTTCAAAAATTAAAATAATCAGACAATCACAATCAAACCACAAAAAGAAAAACACGCTTTTAAAAAATTAGCATCCAAATAAATGTCATACACGCAAAGAAACTATTCACACACACACACACACACACACACACACACACACACACATATAAATCATGGATCCCACCTTGATCTGACCTTGGGCTGCAACAATGTGCAAGGTTAAGTTCAGATCATATGTCGGAGAGCTTTGAACAATAGATGAATTCATCATCAGTTTCATCGCACTGACAAACCACAACTCATCAATACTCCTGCAACTTAAGCCTTGGCTCGTTATTCCTCATTTGCAGTATGGAAATTCATGTGCAAAAAGTTGTTAAAATCAGTATACGATGAATTTAAGGATAAATTCTAAAAAACAGCAAATGTGAGAATGATTTTCCTATTGTCAACCTATCATTGTTTCATTGCATCATGTAGAGATGTGGTTACAACTGAAATTACATTCATTGACCCAAGTAAGAATACAAATCTAATGCTCAAATTACATTGGAAAGTGTATTGAACATTTAAATATAAACTAACATAAAGTAAACTAATATCACAATTTCAATAAAAGCATCCCAAAATTACAAATCCACATACATTTATATTCGATAACAAAATATCATTAAAAAGGTGTAAGGTCCAAAAATTAAACGACGTAATCCAACTGCATGCGAATCTAGGAAAAATGAAAAATAGCTAATTAAATGATTTTAATTGCTTAAATTAATTATGTTTGATAAGTTTAGATGGTTTTAAGTAGTTTTCTACTTGAATGATTAAAACTGTATTTTTAAAAGTTATTCGAGATGCGATCGATGAACAGAGACCGAGGGATGAAATCCGCAAAATATTTTATTAAATAATTGTTTTAAATTATTTAAAATAAGGTTGATGCTTTATGATATTTTTGAAAATAAGGAGTTATGAGGTGATTTTATACGCATAGACTTAATTTTTATCGGTGTTCGATTTTCAACAAAAATAGGAACTTTTTGACAACTCGGCTAATAATTTTACGAACTTTACTAAACGAAATATTTTATAAATACACTAATGGGCTTAATGGGCCTATTATACTAGAATAATGGGCCCTAGATTGCACACCCATGTATTTACTAAAATAAAATCCTAAACACTACCCCATTCTTTTCATTATACATGCCCCCTCCCCCCAAAGCACACAAGGACTCTTCTTCCCCTCAAACAACACGGAACACACAATATTTTTCAAGGGAAAGCATCAGCTCTTGCAAGAAAAGTCTAGCCAAGGTCGTTTGTCGTCGTTCTTCGCATCTCAATGAATTTGTCGCGCGTAAAATACGCAAAGGCACGCCATAATTCTTTCTTTTCTTATCTATCACACCCTAATATGTGTTTATTTATTGATTTCATGAAAAAATTGATTTGCTTTATGAAACTTTCATTTTTATGCATAGACACATGAATAAGGTATGAATGTTTGCCCCAAAACTTGTTATATACTCGCGTGAAGGGGTTGCCATGAATAAGGATCATATAGGGACGTCTTTACACAAGTTTAAGGGTCCTAGGATGCACGGTTTTGAAGCAGCACGAAGCTAGAACAAGCTGGAACCATTATTGCATGATTTGAGGAAATGGTTCGGTTATGAGGGTGAACCACGCATGGCTCGGTAAGGGCTTGACCCAGGGCTGGGGCTGGACGTGGTTGGGTGTGTGGAGGAGTCCTAGCCATTCTAGGACTCAAGCTCGATGGCTAGGGAAGAGCCCATGCACGATTGGACTCTTCCCAAGCCTACCCGAGAGATCAGCAGGCTAAGGGAGGGCTCGCGGCAAGGGCCAGGTGCCAGACTAGGTCTGTAAGGTCCAGAGGGGTTTCACGAGGGCCTGGGCTCGGTTGTGGCTCGAGGGCAAGGGTCCTAGCTGGGTTTCAAAGAGTCTTAAGGGTGTAGGGCATCTCGACCGCAGCTTCTGTCTTGTGCAGGTGCCTTCGGCACGGGAAAGGGTCGAGTCATAGGGGTCCAGTGGGTCCATATAGGGTCTGTGAAGAGGTTGGCTCAGGGTGGCTCGAGCATGGCTCGAAGAAATTGAATGACGGCTCGAGGGTTTGGTTTAGGGTTCGAGTTAGGGGTTTAAATAGTTAAAGGGTTCGAACGTGGTTCAACGGGGGTCGAATCATAGTTCACGAGGGTAAGTTAAATATAAAAAGTCTGTGCTTAAAATTTGGGAATTTTATAATAAAGTTTTGAAATTAATTCGAGATTAAAACATTCTACGAATTTATAATTACAAAATAAATGAAAAGCCTTAAATTTAAGCCAAATAAAAATATGAGAAATTTAATGTAAGCTTAAATAATTATTTGGGATGGTGTAGAGTCAACGAAAGTAAGAAAAAGTCAAAATCAAGAAATTTTACATCTAGGGGTAAAAAAGTTATTTTACACCTGAAAAATAATAAATGTCATGACAGTGCCCAGAATACTGTAATATTTGATAAAATGATTATTTTAAATATTTATGGAATTTTATTATATAACGTTAATATTAAAAGATATGTTGCATGTTTGGTTTAAAAGAAAAATGATTATTTTATGCATGCATTTTATAAAGTGATGAAAATGTGAAATGTTGAATGAAGTGAACTCATTGTAACTAATACGATGATACAATGATACGATAATACGATGATATGTAAGGCCAAGGCTCAGTTGACGGGTGAGAGTGTCGCTAATGTTCCCGCCGCCCAGTACTGTGGTAATACGTAGATGGATCCATCGACCTTCAGCTAATACAAAAGTAACAATTAATGATCTGAATTCAACGAAAGGAAAATGTATATGTATATGATGAAAATGAATATGTTTATGATGATATGAAGAATGTTTAAGTTTATGCATGTAATGAAATGTTATTTTAAGTAAAAGTATTTTCTCTATTGTATGTGATTGTATACGTATTACTTGCTATCAAGATTGTGGTTTGCTGAGTCATTAGACTAACTAGGTGTGATGGATGCAGGTGAGCATGATATTAATGTAGAGGGAGGTCTTGATGGTTGATCTTGCTGGACTGAAGGTGCACATAACCCGAGGACCAGCGCTAGTTTTTCCGCATTTATGATTTAAAGTTTATGTTAAAGATTTTTTCGACTGTTATTATGATTTTGATTGGTTTATGAGAGGTTATTAGATTTAGCTTTATTTTGAGATATTGCTAAGTTAGGATTGACATCGTTTGACGATTTATGTTTTGAATGATTTACTTTGGATTTTCAAATATGGTTGGATGTTTTATTTTAAAATAGTACAAAGTTATTTTAAAAATATTTTAAGTATATATATATGTGTCGGCCAATCTAGTAGGATAGAAAAAAAATGCTAGTACTTTTTAAACAAAATGAGTGGTAGACGTTTCAAAAAGACTCCATGAAATACACTAGCTCAAACATCAATGCTCCACATTTTCTCCATTCCACACAATGATATTACAAAATAATAAACATACACACAACACTGTACTTATATGGAAATAACTGTTGGAACATTTCAAGTTCGCAATCTTAATTTTGATGTTAACAAAACTTGTTATTTTGTGTTACTAATGTTTTACCTTAGTGTGCAGAAGCTAGGATCAGTTACGAGCTGTTTACATCGCAAACTGAAGACTCAACTGATAGCACAAACTGAATCAGGCGAACTGATACGTCAAATGAGTAGTTCAGCTGACTGTCCAGTTGATAGGTGATTCAGCAGGAGAACATCAGAAGCTCGGCCAGCCGAAGTAGTGTTCAACTAATGAAGAAACCCAGCTGATCAGTTCAACTGAACGAGAGTGAAATCAGTTCAACTTACGAGTCAACTGATTTCACCAGCCCAACTGAAGATCATTTCAACTGACTAGTTCGGAGCGTTAGTTAAGAATCTTTCAGTTGTAGATGAAGACAAATTCATTCAGTGGATTCCATCTATACTCAAAGGTACAAAGCAATTGTCCAGTCATAGGACAAAAATGAACGTTGCATCAGAACATTAAAGACAAACGTTTCAGAAGGGCAGTCAAAAAGTCGAGACACAGAGTCCAAGGAACGAATTAAAGATGCAACAAATACAATAATTGAGTATCACTAGGAGTTCAGTTAGGTAGTGGGTAAGTCCTAAGTTGGGTGGGTTTGTATAAGTAGTTGTATAATTCAAAGTCTTCTAGTGGATCCTATCCAAGGTGGTAGAAGGGGTGACGCAGGAGCAGTTGAAGTCTCCGAACATCCATCAACATATCTTTTTTCTTTAACTGATTAACTAATGTTTCAAACTGACTTGATCAATTAAAACATCCGTCAGTTCAGTTCTTACCATAACTGAATTGATATATACGACAACTGATCCCCAGCTTTTCTGTTATTTAGTTTACATATAAGTTAAAATGTTTTCTAATTTAACAGTCTTCTTCACAAAGGATTACTTCGAGTTTCTTCCGCTTGATTTTTAACCAAACTTGATTTAATTCATCGGTGTTAACATTCTTAGAACACGAGCTATTGCAGCTCATTGGAGAATATTGTGTTTGAAATATCTTCAAAGGCACCAACACACGATCCTTCAATAACTATAATAAGAATGACAAAAAAACATCATTACACAAAGTAATGTGCAAAAACAACCAAATCAACAACATACTTGTTTGAAGGATAAAGGTGTTTGCTCCACTGCATCATTTTGTATCCCAGCTGTGATTCATGCCATAACCGACTTGGTTTCAACGTGTTGTTCCATGTCAAATGTATCGGTATTCTTCAAAGTAACAGATTGCGAACTAGAAGATCCATGGTGTGTGTGTGTGTGTGCTGACACATTCTACAAGGGGAAGTAGGATTTTGTGACGAATTTGAACCATTTTCAATTTTGGATTATGGTTCATCGTTCCTAAACCTATTTCCACATTATACTCATCATACAAAAAGAATCGGTTTTGATGTTTCAAACCTGCTGGACATATAAATTAATAGTGACCGGGTCGGGTTGAATATTCACCAGCTTGACGTAAAAATAATCATCCTTGTAAATTGTTCAAGTCAGCAGAATTCGACGTTTAGTGAAGTTCCCCTTAAGCATGGTTTTGAGTAGTCATCTTATCATCGTTCATTTTTCACTAAACATCAGGGCGTTATGGTTATTACTGGGAATGATGATTCTTCCAGTGATGAATTGAAATGTTACTTGCATGCCAACTTTGATATCAGGGACTTGGGTCCTTTAAAACACTTCTTGGGCATCGAAATTGCACGTTCTATAGATGGCATATGTTTGAATCAACGAAAATATTGTCTCAAGCTTATTTCTATTGCAGGAACGTCTGCTTGCAAGCCCTTCGACACAACCATGGAAGTTATGGAACAACACTTCAAGCTCACTACCGTTGAGTTTGATAGAAGTGTTTCTCAAAATTCATCTCCGTATGGTCTTGATACACCTCTGCCCTGTTGGGATATCATGAAAATAAACGAGATAACATCACGGTAGATCACAATTAATAACAACAATTTAATAAGATGAACATCAATATTTATAATGGTTCACCCCAAATTGAGATACGCTCACTCTAAACATATCAAAGAGATCAGTTCTTTATTAATAACAAATACGACAAAAGAATTGAGAATAAAAATACTCTGATTTAAACACTCACTTTATCTCTACTAATCAAATTCATTCCAAGGATAAAACCTCATTATATCTCTCAAAGTAAATTTTTTATCTCACTTCTATACTTATGATTATAGATGAGAAGATTTGTGTTTTGTTATGATTTGAGAATGAAGAATGAATGAGTATTTATAAGTGAAGTTTTGGGGGAAAAAACAAAAAACAAAACATCATTGATTACATAATTAAACCAACCATATTTTAATAACAAAAAACATGTGTTAATTATTTGTCAAAAATGATATACCTTGAATTCAAATGTTCAAATGTGTTGGATTGACTTGTTTAGCGATTTTCACCCTCAAGAACATTTGGATCAGACCTACAACAACTCTGCAGTATTCCAACTTCCATTTCGGCAATGCCCCTTGGTCATCATATCAGATTCTTTTTCATCTCTGTGAATCTTCTCAAGCTTTAACAACTTCTTCTCCAATACATCTCGTATCTAATGATAGCGAACATCAATATGATTTGATATTGAATGCATTGAAGGATTCTTTCCAAGATGAATTGCACCCTGACTGTCACATAACAACTTGTATTGATCTTGCACAAAACTTAATTCCTCCAAAAATCTTTCATCCATAACATCTCCTTGCATACCTCAGTTGCTGCAATGAACTCCGCTTTAGTGGTTGACAATGCTACATAATTTTGCAACTTTGATTGCCATGACACAGGTCTCCCTGCAAATGTAATTAGGTATCCAGAAGTTGACTTTCGGGAGTCAACATCTTCTGCCATGTTTGCATCTATGTAGCCTACAAGCTCAAGTCTAGATCCTCCAAAACTCAATCTATGTTTAGAGGTGCCTTGTACCTATATGAATATCCATTTTACTATAGCCCAATGTTCTTTTCTTGGTTTTGAAAGGAATATAATTAATACACTTACAAAATGAGCTAAACCTGGCCAAGTACATATCATGGCATACATCAGACTTACTACCCAAATGAAGCATATGGAACACTTTTCATTTCTTCTTCTTCATTCTCTGTAATAGGAATCTACTTTGAGTTCAACTTGAAGTGGTTGGTAATAGGACATTAAATCGATTTGGCATGGTCCATGCTGAACCTTTGGAGTATCTTCTCAATATACTTCTCCTACAACAACCAGATCTTCTTGACATACATGTTTCCATGGATTTTCTTGCTAATAATTCTTTTTGTTGGCCCCAAGTCCTTCATAGAAAAATTATTGCTTATTTGCTTATTTAGTCCTTTGATTTCAGAAGCATATTTGCCAACAATCAACATGTCATATACATAAAACAGAAGCATTGTCAAATCATCATCAGAGGTTTTTCTAATAAACACACAATACGAGGTTCTCTTTCCCTTTCTTTGCAAACCCCTTTAGTTGCTCCGTGTAGATTTCTTCCTCCAAATCCCCATGTTTCTATCAAGACCACATTCCTAGCTTTGAATCTTGGACGACAATCCTAGATTTGAATCTTGGTTGACTACTGTATTCTTCGTGATTCAACCTGAACACCCATTTATTCTTGAAAACTTTCTCGCCTTTCGAAAAATTCACCAGCTCAAATGTCACATTCTCATGCAAGGATTGCATTTCATCTTGCATGGTCTCCATCCACTTATCCTTATGTTCATTGGCAATAGCTTCCTCGAAATTCTCTGGTTCTCCCCCGTCAGTTAATAGGATATATTCATTTGAGTAATATCTAGTTGAGGGTCGCACTTTTGTTTTAGAACGTGTGGTAATTTTATCACGAGAACTTTCTGTTGGTGGTTCACTGTAAACATAGATCTCATTGTCATCCTCATGATCATTCTGTGATCCTTCACCTTCAACTGGTTGTGGATTTACCATTGAAGATAGCCATTCCAGATCTTGTTCAGATCCAAAATTCTCCTTTCCCATAGTCTCCAAGAATTCATTCTCCTGAAAAATGTCATCACGACATTTTTAGCCTTTTGAGATCTGTATTATAAAACTTGTAACCGAGTTGTCCTCGCCATAGCTTATAAATATTAACTTTCTTGTTTTGAAATCCAACTTCTGGTTTATATCATTTGGTATATGAACATAAGTAACACACCCAAGTAACCGCAAATAATTATAAGAAACTTCTTTACTTTGCCACACCTGCTCCGGGACATCGTAATTGAGAGGAACACAACGCAAGCGATTCAATATATATGTAGCAGCAAAAACCCCACCCCAAAATTCCTTAGTCAGCTTTGAATGTGAGAGCATGCTTCTAACTCTTTCTGCCAAAGTTCTATTCATCCTCTAAGCTAATCCATTGAGTTGTGGTGTCTTTGGTAGTGTCGTTTGATGTCTGATTATGTTCTTTTTGCATATCTCATCAAAGGTTCCAATGTATTCTCTTCTATTATCTGTTCGAATACATTTGATTTTTATGTATGCTTGCCATGCAACCAAGTTCAGAAAATTGTTGAATGTTTCCTCTAGTTGGTCCTTGGTTTTGGATGTCCACGCCTTCGAGAATGATCATCGATTATATTTACACAGTACCTCGGTTCTTCGAGCGAAAATGGCATCAGACCACATAGATCTGAGTAAGCCCGATCTAGAATTTTATCGGCTCTGCTAGAAAGTGAACTTTTGAATGATATCATATTTTATTTTCTAGCTATGCAGTTCGTGCATTGTTTCATATGGACCTGATTTATACAGGGAAAAACTTGCTTGCTCATGAGGCGTGTAAGATTCTTTTCACTTATGTGGCAAAGATATCGGTGCCATAACTCTGTTGAGTTTTCTTCCCCTACGTAATTCACACCGTCAGAATGATTTTCCTGAACTACATAAATCTTCTACATCTTTAATCTCTTTTCCACAAAAAGTTATCCTCTTGAAATCTTACATTCCCCATTTCAGAAAGTTGTGCAGAAAACTTCTTCATCAAGTATTTAGACTAATATCAGAATCAATCGCATATCTGGAACATGTCTGACGTCTTTCAGGACCAGTGTAGAGCAATCCACGAAACTCACATCTCCATTTCCCATGACTCTAAATAAGTCGTCATTCCCCATCCCCAAACCAAAGTCCCTTTGTATACATGATGTAAAGCATTCTCTTCGAAGTGTGACGTGAACTGTTTCTCCAATACCAATCACCCAGCTAGTTACTTGATTTTCCAAATTTATGGACTCATGTTTTAGCTCGTGAACAACATTGAATTCGTCAATGAAATTTGTTTGATCATCGTCAGTTTCATGTTTTTTCGGTTTCCAACAATATTTTTTAATATTTTTGTTTTTCTCCACAACGAAACAATTTATGTTCGCATATCTCCCAGAGGATTTGCTTCTTCTTGGCTACTGATTTGTGTATTTCTTGATCTAATTTATCCCCCTTGACAAAGCATCCAAAACATTTGACTGTGAGGTAGAGGCTCCTTGAGATCTCTGCCTCATGTCTTCATTCAAGATGTCATTCTTGATGAAGTCTATACTCACGAGTCCTCCTGATGCAATATTCGTGAGCGATACCTTCAGAGTATTCCAAGATTCTGATAATGAATATAGCACAATCAGATCTATCACCTCGTTATCAAGTGTTATGCTCATACTTTATAACTGCTCCACGAATCCTTGAATATTGTTCAGATGATCTGCGACCAGAGTTCCTTCTTTGTATCAAACCTGGACAAGCTTTCTCAAATAGAACAATTTGTAGTGCCAATTGGAGGCATATAGTGTCTCCAACTTCGTTCAAAGCGTACGAGCATGTGTCTCATTACAAATGTGATTATACACGTTTTCATCGACAAATTGTTGGATGTACCCACAGACTTGCTCTTGCTCAAAGTTCCATTCAGCATCTGATTTATCATCTGTTTTAGAATCGCTGAACACCGTTAGATATATCTTGGTGATGAATTGAAAATCTTTCATCTTACTTTTCCAAATTTGATAATTAGAGTCATTAAGCCTAATCATCTTGCTTGTGCGTACCTCCATCTTTTGTGACTGCTACCAACAAATTAATCGTCAAAGCTTGAATACAAAAGAATCATTTCCCTAATACTGACTAGAAATCTTTCTCTTCTGTGGAATTTCAGACTAAGCTTCAACCATAGAGCATATGAGGACATTCTATATTATTTGAGAACCTCGCTCTGATACCGGTTGTTGGGATATCAAGAAACATAATGAGGTGTCATCGCAATGGAACATCATACGTAATATCAATTATTGAATAACATAAACACCAATATTTATAGTGATTCACCACAAATTGGACTACGTTCACTCTAAATCTCTCAAATATATCACTTCTTTATTAACAACAAAGAAGACGAGAGAATTGAGAATACAAAGTATTTCACTCAGAACACTCTAATTTTAACATTCACTCCCTCTACTAATCATATTCCTTCCGAGGATAAAACACTCTTTAAGAACTCTCAAACTAAATTCTTTATCTCACTTTTACATTTATGATTGTAGATGAAGGATTTTGTGTTTTGGTGTGATTTGATAATGAAGAATGAATGAATATTTATTGGTGAAGTTTAGAGAAAGAAAACAAAATATAAAACGTCATTGCTTACATAATTAAACAATCATTTTTTACTAACACAAAAGATGTGTTAACTATTTGTAAAAAATGATGTGCTTTGTATTCAAATTTTTTGACTTGATTTTTTTAGCATGCCCGACCCTTCGGTGTATCAACGCCTAGTTGGTCGCCTCATATACTTGACCATCACCCGTCCGAACATCTTCTTTGTTGTACATCAACTTATCCAGTTAATGCACACACCCAAAGCCTCACACATGTTTGCTGGAGAACGTGCTATTGGCTATCTCAAGAAATCTCCAGGGCTTGGTCTTTTTTGTCGGCAAAGAGCGATTTGAAACTCCACCTATGGTGATTCTAATTGGGGCATTTTGTCCCATATTGAGTCACAAATATGTTAACTGGCTATTTGAAAACTCTTGGCTCTTCCTCAATTTCTTGGCAAACCAAGAAACAAAATATAGTCTTGCGTTCCTCCGCCGAGGCTGAGTATCGGGCAATGGCTGCTGCAACATGTGAGATCATTTGGTTGCATAATCAATTGATGACCACTTCTCACATTTCCACTCATCATCAATAGGCAGATATCTTTACAAAGAATCTGGGTTTGATTAACTTTCCTATCAGCTTGAGGGGGGATTTTAATGTTTCAAGTTTCAGTAGTTAGCTTTGAAATCAATTGTTTAGCTTAGTTGGAAGAGTTTTTAGCTGTTATTTTTACTTTCCCAGTTAAATATAGAAAGTTATCAGTTAGTTTCATTCATTTTGTATTCCAATAAAATTCTCTCTTCCAATTCTTCTTTTGTGATTCATGTTGAAAATTTGATTATGCACAATTTAACAGAGTCCTTGATTGTTTGTGAAATATTATGTAAGGTCAAAAATACGATAACTTAATCCAACTGCATGCATATCGAGAGAAAATGAAAAAATGACTAATTAAATGGTTTTAATGACATGAATTAATTATGATGTGCATGATTACAATGTTCAAAATAGGGTTTTCGGTTAGAATGCATAAGACTGTGTTTTAAAGGTTATTCGAGACGCGATCGAGGAACGGAGACCGATGACCATATGAGGGAAAATATTTTTATTAAATAATTATTTTTAATTATTTAATGTGTAGTGTATTTTAAATGAAATTTTCGAAAATGAGGTGTTTTATACGCCGAATCGTATTTTAATCCTACAATCGATTTTTGATAAAATAAAACTTTTTGAGAAATCTGCTAATTTTTTCACAAACCTTCCTAAACAAAATATTTTAAATATTAACTAATGAGCTTAATGGACCTATTATACTTAGTTAATGGGCCTAAGTTTGCACCATATGTTTTAATTAAAATTTAAGTCATCAAACCTTCCCCAAAACCCTCACAACCCACGCCCCTCACCATAAAGAAATACTAGGACTCTCCATCAGCTAACTCATCACACACACCCCACGAAACTTTGAAGGAGGAAACTCATGTTTTTGAAGGGAAATTCAGCAAGAGTCCATCTCCGCCAACGTTCCTCGCATCGCAAGTTGTTTTTCGTGCGTGAAATACGCAAAGGCACGCCTTAATCTTCTTTCAAACATCTTTCACACCATATTATGTATATTTAATTATCCTTGCATGAAAAACATGATGCACTACTTTTATTTTCATTTTTATGGCTATACATGCATAAAACTAGAGTTTTTTTCTAAAACTCTTGCTAATGAGGCACAAAAGGGCTGCCATGGTAGGAGGTACTTGAAGAGATGTTTTTCACATGTTTAAGGGTCCCTAGATGCATAGGTAAGGGCTGAAAAAGGAAGAAATAAAGCTGAACGAAAATTAGGAGGTTCATGGACTAGGGCTGAGGTTTTTGCTTCTTAGATGGATGCGGCTGCTAGCTGCTGTTAGGGCTCATCCAAGGGTCTCAAGAGGGCTGAGACATGATCCTAGGTAGGCTACACAAGGGCTGGTTCAAGGGCTAGGGGCTGGGAGAGAAGGGCTCGGCGCGTATGGCTTGTGGGAGACGGGTTGAGTGGCTGCGGCTTCTAGGCTGGATAGGTGCTATCCAATAGGGTCCCTAGAGGTCGATCATGGTCCTAAGGGGGTTGGCTAGGGTCTAGTCTGGTTGGATAAGGGCTAGGATCGAAGGACATGAGGGTTGGTTATGGCTAGGGTTTGGTAAATTTGTGTTGAGAAATTCAGTAGGCTGGTATGTTTATTCAATTGTTATAATTGGCTTGTTTTGGGTTGTATATGGTATAGTTAGGTGTTATTAAGCTATGGTTCAAGTTTGGTAAAGTTTGATTATTTTTTGAGTCCATACGAGTCAAAATCGAGATGTACGTCTAAGTTTAAATATGAATTGGAAAATTAGTCGAGAAGCTTAAGTTTACGTCTAAGAAATATTTATGGGTGTATTTTAAGGTTTCATACTAAGTTTGGATGGATTTGGGTCTTCGTTTTAAGGTTTAAGGATAAATTGGGGAAGTTAAGGTTTCAGGGGCAAAAAGTCATTTTACACCTGAAAAATGTTGGTTGTTCTGCAGTGCCCTGAATGCTGTAATAAATGTTAAAATTTTTATTTCAAATTTTTATGGAATTTTATGATAAAACATTAATGCTAAATGACGTGTTGCATGCTTGGTTTAAAAGAAAAATAATTTATATATGCATGAATTTTTATAAGTGATGGAAATATGAAAAGTTGAAGGAGGTGAATTGATTTTGACTAATACGATGATACGATGATATGTAAGGTCATTGCTCAGTTGACGGGTGAGAGTGTCGCTGATGTCCCCGCCGCCCGATACCGTGGTAATACGTAGATGGATCCATCGACCTACAGCTAATATGAAGGTCACAATTGAGGATCCAAATTTAATTAAAGGGAAACGTATACGTATATGATGAAAGGAAATAAGATATGATATGTTGAAAGGAAAATGTTTAAATTTTATGTATATGAAAAGCTATTTTTTTAAAAGTATTTTCACTTTTTCATGTGAATGTATATGTATTACTTGCTATCATGATTAAGGTTTACTGAGTCAATAGACTCACTAGGTGTGATCGATGCAGATGAGCATGAGGTTGATGTTAATAGAGGTCTTGATGGTTGATCTTGTTGGACTGAAGGTGTACACAACCCGAGGACCGTCGCTAGTTTTCGGCAAATAAAATTATGTTTGAGATTTAAGCTACTTTAAAGATTTTATGACTTATGATACTTTTGAGAGGTTTTTGAGAGAATATTAGAGTTAAGTTTATTTTTGAAATAATGTTCGCTTAGGATTGGTCGATGTTCACGATTTTATGTTTTAAATGTGTTTTTTTTGGATTTTCTAATCATAGTTGGTTGGGATTTTTTAAATGATGCAAAATAATTGTATATATGTGTGTATGAGTTCGGCCAAAGGTAGGTAAAGGAAAAAAAAATTTCTAGTACATTTTAAACAGAAACGAGTATTGGACGTTTTAGTTGGTATCAGAGTAATGTTCTTGCAAAGCGCTGTGTCACCGCCAGTTCCAGAAATCTCAGTCTTCAAGCCTCAAGTCTGTAAGTTGATTTGCTTTACATGATTTTTGTAATGATACCTGCATGTTTACATGGTTTATATGTTTAAGTTACATGTTTAAAAGCTTTTTGAAGTTAAATGGTATATATGCTTAAGGTTGCTCAAAAAGGGTTTAGTATATGCTGCATGATTAGAAGATTATATTTAAATGCATGTTGGTTACGTTTAGAATTTTGAAAATGTTCAGATATAATGTCTCCTAGACACGCACCTAGTACCAATAGGCAAGTTGAGACTAATGTGGATCGTCAAAGGAATGCACCCCCACCTTCTAATGGAATGCTACTACTCGTTTTGTAGAGGGCATGACACGTTTCTTTGAGCAACAAGCTCAGAATGCTCCAAGGCCATAGTACGACATGTATGATCAGTTCCGAAGGCTGAGTCCGAAGGAATTTTGTGGCACCACCGACCCCTTTGCTGCTGAGGGTTGGATTCGAGATCTTGATGTGCATTTCCGTTATCTGAATATGGGACATGCTGACCGAGTTAGGTGTGCTACGTATATGCTGCGAGACGACGCTTCTCTTTGGTGGGAAGGAGCTGAACATGGAGTTGATCTAGCCATCCTCACTTGGGTGCAATTCAAGAACATTTTCTATGAGAAGTATTTTACTGCTGACATCCAAGGACGCTTGGAGAAGGAGTTCATGACTCTCCGTCAGGGAGACACGACTGTGGCTGAGTTTGTTAGGAGATTTGATAGGGGTTGTCACTTTGTACTCCTTATTTCTAAGGATTATTCTGAGAAATTAAGGCACTTTATGGATGGCCTTCGACCTACCATACCGTGATGTGATGATGATGCGACCGACGGATTATGAAGCTTCCACTTCCTGCGCATTCCAAGCTGAGCAAGCCCTGAAAGATATTAATTTTGAGATGCAGCGCAAGAGGCAGTAATACCAGCAGAGCTCTCAGCCAGTCAAAAGGAAATTTACGGGACCTCTGAAAGCTCAAGGGCAACAAAAGCCCCAAGGACAATGGAAGAAGCCGAGACAGCAAAATACACCACAGCTTGGAGCACCAAAACCTGAAGAGAGGCCATTTTGCAAAGAATTCAATTGCTTACACTATGGCAAGTGCATGTGGGGATCATATAGGTGCTTCATATGCAAGGAAAAAGGACATAAAGCTGATGATTGCTCGAAGAAGAAAGGACCAACTATTGGCAGAGCTTATGTGATGCATTGCTGAAGAAGCCGAGGAGGAGCCAGACACGACTCTAATCACTAGTAAACTAGTTATTTAACGTTTTTATATTGCTTTTATTGCATGAAAAGTTAAATTGGTTATGAGAATTGATTGAAATAATGATGAATCTAGAAGAAATTAGGTGGAATGCTTTACTATAATTGGATTTAAGGGATGACATTGAAAATGATAGAAATTGAGTATAAAATATAAGCCTTAATAATGCAAAGAAATGAATTAAATCCAAATAAGATTTTTAAGGCTTGAAATCGAGAAAAATTGAGAATTTGGGCATGTATTGTATTTTTCGAAAAACCTAGGGGCCAAAACGCAAAATTCGAAACCTTAAAGGGCTTAATTGTACTTGGCCGAGATTTTAGGACTAATCCGGAATTTTCAAGAGTCCAAGGATTAAAATCTAAGAGGGACGGAACTTCAAGGGTAAAATCTGAAATTTTCAAAAATTTAGAGACTAAATTGCAAACTTTAAAAAGTCTAGGGACTGTTTTGCAGATCTAAGGTAAACATGGGTTATTTTCGCGAATTCTGAAATTCTGAGGGACAAAACAATGATTTTCGTAATGTTGAGGACTATATTGTAGATTTCAAAATTCTTAAGGGTTGAAAACGCTATTTTAAAAATTTAAGGGTTAAAAATGCAATTTTCGAGAAATATTAGTGTCCAAGTATTGAATTTTTGAAAAATTGTGGGAAAATAATAATTGAAACTCCTTAAATTTCAACACGAATGGATTTGATGAGATAATTTTCGCAGGAAGGATATTCATTATAGGTATAGCCACCTACAAATTGATGGATTCGGGAGCTACACACTCATTCATATCCGAGACATTCGTCAAACGACTAAAGATTTTACCCGAGGATATGGGATTGGGCTTCAAAGTTTCTATACCTTCTGGTGATCAAATGGTCACCTCGAGCATTGTGAGGAATCTGGAGATTCGTTTGCAAAATGATGAAGTTCGGCCAAACCTCATCGTACTTCCAATGTCTGAATTCGACATCATTCTTGGCATGGTTGGCTATCATTGAATGGAGCTTCGATAGATTTTCGGCAGAGGTCAGTGTCTATTCGACCGCCCAGCGAGAAATCTTTTATTTTTGAGGCAGCAAGGAACAAGATAATGATGTACATCATGAAACATCTACTACTTAAAAATGATACTAATTTTGTTTTGACAAGCTCATTTTCGAAACCGTTAAATTTTGCATGCATAAAATACTTCTGAAAATGCATTTTTAAAATAATCATAATCATATAACTGCAGTTTAAATTATCGACAACTCGTCCATCCTAGATGTAGAAAAAAAAATAAAACAAGTAAAAATCCTGGTAATCATCAAAATGTCAAAACAAAGCGTATAAAAATGATCATGTCTACTCCGAACTCAAAAACATGATTTGCGGAAAATATGGTCCTCGGGTTCATGTGCGCACATCCAGCCCTGCCGACTCAGACTTCGGCACCTCCAGCCTCCTCATCAACATGCTCACATGCATCATTCACACCTAGTGAGTTTATAGACTTAACACACTTGTAACATTATATCAAATACATACAACATAACATGCAACAGTGAAAAGTTCTGTAATCAATGTGCATTTCATGAACTTAAAAGCATAAGCGTAAACATGTCGTATAATAGAGTAACATGTCAAACATATCTCATCATATCATCATATACGTATACATTTCTTTTTAATTGAATGTGATATGATCGGTTAAAGGTGGAAAAATGTTTAGAAGGGGGGGTTGACTAAACACTTTCAATTTTTACAACTTTTTCGACTGACGAGTCAGTTTAGTGATAAACTGGTACTCAGGAATCTTTTAAGTCAATATCAATCAGTTAACAAAAAATGTGCGGAAATAAACTGACTGATAGATAGAATAAAAACTGAAATATGACACAAGATTTTATGGATGTTCGGAGATTTCAAACACTCCTACGTCACCCCTTCTATCACAAAGATATGATATTCACTAAAAGACTTTGATCGATACAAACAGTTGTACAGACGCACTTCAGTTTTGGACTTAACAATGCCAAAATGAAAATCTTAGTTACATACTTGTTTACAGTACTCACTAGAACTGAAATATTTTAGCACAACTGATCTCTTGCAAGATCAAGTATTACAGTATGTGCTTGAAAGCTCGAAGTATAGCCTGAAAGCTATGAATGTATGCAATAAACGTGAGCTTTGATATTTGCAAGGATTTCAGCAGAGTAACAGAATAGTAAATCAATCAGTTGATTGTTTTATATTCGGAGAGAATTGTTCAAAAGTTGTTTCTCAGCTGCTCTTCTCTGCTATTTATAGGCTTACCTCCAACGGTAATATTAAATGCGATTTGAAACTTTCTATCCGTTGCTTGCCACGTCAACATTCTTCAGATAGTCATACACTGCAGTTTTTCTGAAATGTGGTGATACCACTATTTGTTGCAATCAACTTTTGTCGGTTGAATGTCTTTTTCCTTAACTGATGACGTGTATAGCTGGGGGATCAGATGATCGAATGTAGTTGATAAGCTTACAACTGTTTGTAATAACTGATCAGTTTCCAACTTATCAGTCAGTTGTCTGCGTAGTTCAGTTGCCTTCGAAAATTTGCGTATTATTCTTCAGTTACTGGCAACCAATAGTTTGCATATTTTATATCAGTCTTCTTGATCAGTTGGTTTAATATTTTAAACGCTCAGTTTGACAAACATCCGAAATTTAGTTTCCAACAGAATTCAGTTTATTAGTTGTGACTTTCGTATCAGCTCTATTCGATGGATCCATCTAATATAACCGTGGTACCTGACGGCAGAGACATCAGCGATAGCATTACCCATCCACTGAGCCTTGGCCTCAGCTCATAATATCTCATATAATCGTATTAATCACAACCTATTCTCGTCCTTCAAAACATGTCATCATATTCATCACTTAATAAAATCATGCATATACGTAAATTTTCCTTAAAATCAAACATGCAACGTATTTTCATAACTCAATAAAAATCATGTTCGTGATACATACACATTTAAATATAACATGTCATATTGTGCTCAGGGCGCTGCTAGGACTAAGAAACTCGACCCGAGTGCAAAATGACCAGTTTGCCCCTGGAAACCCAAAATTACCTTTTTACCCCTGGACCTCTAAATTTCGACCATCAAACTCCTTAAAACATCATAGAACATATCTTAGACATAAACTCGAGCCCTTATCAAAATTTAATTGATTTGTTTTAAAACTTGGACCGGGGTCCCGGTTTTAACCCGAATCAACCCGAAAAATTAACCAAAATTTTCTCAACTTAAACCGTGACTTAAACCTACATGACCAGCCTCTAAACCACTAAATTCAAACCCTTTATGACCCTCGAATAGTACACAAAAGTCACTGGAATATTTCTGCGCATACGTACTCGAAACCCTAAAACACCAAATCTTGAAATTTTCGTTCCTAGCCTACATGCCGACGTGTCCAGCCCTCAACCAGACACCCTAAGACTAAGACCGAGCCAAGGACCACTCTCGTGGACCGACTTGACCATGCCCTTAGCCCTCCAAACTCGTGGACGTGCGCGACTCTCAATACTCTACACCAAACCAATCAAGAACCACCATAGCGCCACACCCTTCGAACAACCTATGGACCACGACCAGTCACTCACAACCCTCTCCTAGCTTTGTCACGACCCAAGTGGGTCGGCTTCTTGGTTGAGATCGAGCCACGCACGATGGCTCAACCCAAATCCTTCAATCTTGCCAAAATTGAGCCAACCTACACTAAGTGCCGATCGACCCTCAACGTTTTCGACGCCTAGCCAACTCTAGCCCTTTGAGGGAGAAGATTTTCTTTTAAAAAAATGGCAATGGCCGAAGCTTGCTGCTGGTTGCTGCTGTAAAACGTGGGGAAGGAGGCTGCTAATGAGGGAGGGAGCGGCCAATAGGTGTTAGGTACGGTTAGAGTTTATTTAATTAGGTTTAAGGAATAAAATAGCATACTAATGGGCCCTAATTTAATATTAAAAGGGTTTTGAGCTCATTTAGCATTAAAACAAACCCATCAACCCCAATATACTCCCGAAAAATATTTCATTTAGGTACGTTTTTGAAAATATTGTCCGAGCCTTCAAAAAGTCTCCAATTTCCTAAAATTTGCGTATCGGTTGAAAATATGACCCGACGAGTAAAAATACCCACCAAGGCCCATTTTCGAAAAATAAACTTAAAAACACTTCATATTAAATAATTAAAATTAATTATTCAATAAAAATAATTTTTTCCTGATTATCCCTGGTCCCTGTTACTCGTTCGAGCGCGAAATGCAACTTAAAATCCTAATGCATGAAACTTTAAAATAATCATGACATAAACCCTACCCATGCAATAATCATGCATGAAATGCATAAAAATAATTAAAAATATATTTTAAAATAAAACTCTAGATTGCATGCACTCGGTTCACGTAGTTCGAATTTCCTGGACCTTACAAATCATCTCATGCATCAGAGCGATGAAACTTATTAAGAGATGTTGCCAAGCTTTTCTAGTATGTGTTACTTCAACACATGTCCCTGTCAGTTAGAAGCTAGAGGATGTTGAGGTCGTCAGTGACTTTCCTAGTTTCTTTCCTGAGGACGTTTCTGACATTCCACTGGACTGAGAAGTGGAATTTGCTATCGAGTTGATGCCACACACTGCGCCAATTTCTAAGGCACCCTATTGCCTAGCACCCGTCGAGATGAAGGAGCTAAAGGATCAAATTCAAGAATTGCTGGACAAGGATTTTATTCGCCCTAGTTGTTCCCCGTGGGGCGCATTGGTATTATTTGTGAAGAAAAAGGATGGCAGTATGCGACTTTGTATAGATTATCGAGAGCTGAATAGGGTCACTATCAAGAATAAGTATCACTTGCCTAGAATTGAAGACTTATTTGATCAATTTCAAGGAGCATTGATTTTCTCGAAGATAGATCTTCGTTATGGATACCATCAGTTGAAAGTGAAAGACTCTGATGTTCCTAAGACGGCTTTTAGGACTCGATATGGGAAGTACGCGTTTATGGTCATGCCATTTGGTTTGACCAATGCGCCAACGATCTTCATGTATCTCATGAATCGCGTATTTCAGCTGTATCTGGATCAATTCATTATAGTCTTCATTGATGACATTCTGATTTACTCAAAGAACCGAAAGGAGCATAGTCAACAATTGAGAACGACTCTTCAAATACTGTATGATAGAAATTTATTCATTAAGTTCTGCAAGTGCGAGTTTTGGCTCGAGAGAGTGGCGTTCTTAGGCCACATCATTTCTAGAGATGGAGTTGAGGTTGATCCGAGCAAAGTCGAGGCAGTTAAAGAATGGCCAGTACCGAAGAGCGTAACCGAGATTCATAGTTTCTTGGGTCTAGCTGGCTACTACCGAAAGTTTAGTCAAGGTTTCTCTACTATAGCGGTACCCTTGAACGCTTTGACGAAGAAGAATGAAAAATTTATTTAGGGAACCGAATGCCAAGAGGGTTTTGAGAAACTGAAGCGAGCCTTGACTTCAGTGTCAGTTCTGTCGATTCCATCTGGGCAATAAGAGTATGTTCTCTACACGGACGCTTCGAAACTTGGTTTGGGCACAGTCTTGACGCAAAACGACCGAGTTATAGCTTATGCGTCTAGACAGTTGAAAGTTCATAAGAAGAATTACCCGACACACACCTAGAGCTTGCAGCAGTAGTGTTTGCATAGAAGATTTGGAGACATTACTTATATGGGAAGAAGTGCAAGATTTTCACTGACCATAAAAGCTTGAAGTAATTCTTCACCCAAAAAGAGTTGAACATGAGGCAACGAAGATGGCTAGAATTGGTAAAGGACTACGAATGCGATATTAGATACCATATGGGCAAAGCTAATGTAGTTGCGGATGCATTGAGCAGAAAGACAGTAGTTATTAATCAATTATCACTTCAAAGACCATTGCAGTCCGAGATTCAGTGATTCGAGCTTGCGGTATATGCTAGGGGCGAGGCCCCCAATTTTTCTACTATGACAGTTCAGTCGACACTGAGGGATAGAATTCGAGAATGGCAGTCTTCTGATGAGCAGTTGAAAAAATGGAGACTGAGAGATGAAGCTAAGGGTCGAAAACTATATTCCGAGGAGGATGGCATAGTTCAATACCTAGATCGAATTTGGGTTCCTAGTGGCGATTTACTTAGAGAAGGCGTTATGAAATAAGCTCATAATACTCCGTACTCCATTCATCCCGGAAGCACAAAGATGTACAAGGATCTGCAGTTGTTGTAATGGTGGTCGGGTATGAAGCGAGACATCCTTCGTTTTGTGTCTGAGTGTTTGACATGCTAGCAAGTTAAGGCTGAGCATCAGAGGCCAGCCGGAAAGCTTAAGCCACTTCCTATTCCCGAGTGGAAATGAGAAAATATTACTATGAATTTTGTCGTGAGATTGAAAAGAACTATTAGAGGTTTCAATGCCATTTGGATGACAGTTGATCGTCTTACGAAATCAGTGCACTTTCTACCTAACAAGAGACATTCACCATTACACAGTATACAGAGCTGTATATTCGAGAGATAGTCCGACTGCATGGGATTCCAGTGTCCATTGTTTCTGATCGAGATCCGAGGTTCACGTCATCTTTCTGGAAGAGTCTACATGCAGCGATGGGGACAAAATTGTTATTCATCACATCATTCCATCCCCAAATAGATGTAGTCTGAAAGGGTGATTCGAATATTGGAGGATCTACTACGAACTTGTGTGATTGATTTCCAAGAAAGTTGGGAACCAAAATTACCTCTAGTGGAGTTCACCTATAACAATAGCTACCAATCGTCTATAGGAAAGGCTCTTTACGAGGCACTTTATGGAAGTAAGTGTAGATCACCTATACATTGGGACGAGGTTGGTGAAAGAGGGAAATTTGGTCCAGACTTGATCAAGCAAACCGCCAAGCTAGTAGTAAAAATCCGAGATAGGATAAAGACTGCGCAAAGCCGACAAAAGAGCTATGCCGTCAAGTGACGAAGAGAGTTAGAGTTTGTAGTGGACGATCATGTATTTGTGAAAATAGCATCGATGAAGTGTGTTATGAGATTTGACAAGAAAGGCAAGCTCAGTATGAGGTTCATAGGACCATTTGAGATTTTGGAGAAGATTGGAACATTAGCCTAGAGAGTGACGTTGCCACCAATGCTAGCCGGAGTACACAATGTGTTTCATATCTCGATACTGCAAAAGTACATGTCGAACCCCTCACATGTACTAAATTATGAGCCTCTGCAGTTGACTCCAAACATGTCATACGAGAAAAGACTATACACATTCTGGATTGGCAAGAAATAAGACTCCGAAACAAGGTTATACAAATGGTCAAAGACAAGTGGCTAAATCACTCGGAGGAAGAAGCTACTTGGGAAACCGAGAGGGACATGAGGAGTCGCTACCTGGGGTTATTTGTTAAGTTTTAATTTCGAGGGCGAAATTTCATTTAAGGGAGGGAGGAATTGTAAGGTCCAAAATATGATCACGTAATCCAACTACATGCAAATCTAGGAAAAATGGAAAATGACTAATTAAATGGTATTAATGGCATGAATTAATTATGATGTGCATGATTACATGTTCTAAATAGGGTTTTCTGTTAGAATGCATAAAACTGAGTTTTAAAGGCTATTCGAGACACAATCGAGAAACGGAGACCGAGGACCATATGAGGGAAAATATTTTTATTAAATAATTATTTTTAATTGTTTAATGTGTGGTGTATTTTAAATGAAATTTTCAAAAATGGGGTGTTTTTATACGCCAAATCATATATTGAACCTGCAATCGATTTTCGATAAAAATAGGGACTTTTTGAGAACTCGGCAAATATTTTTTACAAATCTTCCTAAACAAAATATTTTAAATATTAATGAGCTTAATGGACCTATTATACTTAGTTAATGGGCCTGAACTTGCACCATGTGTTTTAATTAAAATTTAAGTCATCAATCAAACCTTCCCCAAAACCCTCACAACCCATGCCCCTCACCATAAAGAAATACTAGGACTCTCCATCAGCTAACTCACCACACACACCAAACGAAACTTTGAAGGAGGAAACTCACGTTTTTGAAGGGAAATTCAGCAAGAGTCCATCTCCGCCAACGTTCCTCGCATCGCAAGTTGTTTTTCGTGCGTGAAATACGCAAAGGCACGCCTTAATCTTCTTTCAAACATCTTTCACACCATATTATGTATATTTATTTATCCTTGCATGAAAAATATGATGCAATACTTTTATTTACGTTTTTATGGCTATACATGCATAAAACTAGAGTTTTCTTTTTCTGAAACTTTTGCTAATGAGGCACAAAGGAGCTGCCATAGTAGGAATACTTGAAGGGATGTTTTTCCACATGTTTAAGGGTCCCTAGACGCATAGGTAAAGGCTGGACAAGGAGACAATAATTTTGAACAAAAATTAGGAGGTTCATGGACTAGGGTTGCGGATTTTGCTTCCTAGGTGCATGCGGCTGCTATCTGTTGTTAGGGCTCATCCAGGGGTCTCAAGAGGGCTGAGCCATGATCCTAGGTAGGCTGCATGAGGACTGGTTCAAGGGCTATGGGCTGGGAGCGAAGGGCTTGGCGCGTATGGCTTGTGGGAGACGGGTTGAGTGGCTGTGGCTTCTAGGATGGGTAGGTGCTGTCTAGTAGGGTCCCTAGGGGTCGGTCATGGTCCTAAGGGGGTTGGATAGGGTCTAGGCCGGTTGGATGAGGGCTAGGATCGAAGGACATGAGGGTTGGTTATGGCTAGGATTTGGTAAATTGGTGCTGAGAAATTCAGTAGGCTGGTATGCTTGTTCAAGGGTTGTAATTGGCTTGTTTTGGGTTGTATATGGTATAGTTAGGTGTTTTTAAGCTATGGTTCAAGTTTGGTAAAGTTTCGAGTCCATACGAGTCAAAACCAGGATGTACGTCTAAGTTTAAATACAAATTGGAAAATTAGTCGAGAAGCTTAAATTTACGTCTAAGAAATATTTATGGGTGTATTGGTGTGAAATTAAGTTTGGATGGATTTGAGTCGTCATTTTAAGGTCTAAAGATAAAATTGGGAAAGTTAGGGTTTTAGGGGAAAAACGATCATTTTACACCTGAAAAATGTTAGACGTCCTGGCAGTGCCTTGAATACTGTAATAAATGTTGAAATGTTTATTTCAAATTTTATGAAATTTTATTATAAAACGTTAATGCTAAAAGACATGTTGCATGCTTGGTCTAA
The DNA here is from genome assembly GCF_025594145.1 of Primulina tabacum. NCBI lineage: Eukaryota > Viridiplantae > Streptophyta > Magnoliopsida > Lamiales > Gesneriaceae > Primulina > Primulina tabacum. The sequence continues at coordinate 30,699,707 of NC_134563.1, forward strand.
AAGAAAAATGATTTATATATGCATGAATTTTTATAAATGATGAAATATGAAAAGTTGAAGGAGGTGAATTAATTGTGACTAATATGATGATACGTTAATATGATGATAAGGTCATTGCTCAGTTGATGAGTGAGAGTGTCGTTGTCCCCATCTCCCGGTACCGTGGTAGTACTTAGATGGATCCATCGACCTACAGCTAATACGAAAGTTACAATTGAAGATCTGAATTCAATAAAAAAGGAAACATATACATATATGATGAAAGGAAATATGATATGATATGTTGAAAAGAAAATTTTTAAAGTTTATATATATGAAAAGCTATTTTTTTAAAAGTATTTTTACTATTGTATGTGAATGTATATGTATTACTTGCTATCATGATTAAGTTTTGCTGAGTCATAGACTCACTAGGTGTGATCGATGCAGGTAAGTTTGATATTGATGGATGTCTTGATGGTTGAACTAGCTGGACTGAAAGTGCACACAACCCGAGGAATGTCGCTAGTTTTACGCAAATAAAATTATGTTTAAGATTTAAGTTACTTTAAATATTTAATGACTTATGATGCTTTTGAGAGGTTTTTGAGAGCATGTTAGAGTTAAGTTTATTTTTGAAATAATATTAGCTTAAGGTTTGTCGACGTTTACGATTTTATGTTTTAAATGTGTTTTTTAGATTTTCAAATAATTGTTGGTTGGAATTTTTTAAATGATGCAAAATAATTGTATGTGTGTGTATGAGTTCGGCCGAAGGTAGGTAAAAAAAAAAATTCTAGTATATTTTAAAAAACGAATAGTGAACGTTTCATATTAAGCTCCTGACTCCATAACAGTTGTCATTTTAGGATGTTATAATTTCCGACTACATGTCATGTAGAACTTCATGGCATTACAATCAAGCTTTCCGTCGTTTGTTTCCTGTAATGTGATAATAAATTATGTAAGATATATATATATATATGATGAATAACTATATTATTTATATATAGTTATTCCATCATATATGTATATATGATGAATAACTATATATAAATAATATAATGATTTTTATAATTATAATTTTTTGTAGAACCCGATTTAACATTTGATGAAACAAAGATGTTTAATCAGTCAATGTCTACCAAACGAAGTCCAATAAATCATTTTAAAATTTATGGCCCCCAGACGTTTGAAAATGTGATATTCATCCCCTTATGAAAGAATATAAACGTTTTTATTGTAAGTGGAAAAGGCTTACACTTTCTTTAATATAAACATATTTATAAACCACCTTCTTCTAACTAAATGTTAATTTCTCTTTTTTTTAAAAAAAAAAGTACAGAATATTTCATTTTCTAATAATTGGGAGCTTTGTCACCCATTATCATGTATAAATATAGGTACCACTTGATCTCTTGTAAGATGATCTTGTAAATCTATTTTCGTGAGACGAATCAATCTAATCTATACTTAAAGTGAAAAGTAACAATTTTAACATAAAAAAATATATTTCATGAATTGAATCAGATTTGAAATATGTTTCATAAAATTAACATGTGAGACTGTCTTGTACCAGACTTAATATCATATATGTCGACAAAGGGGTCAAAAAATTTGGTGAATAAAAAACCGATCTAATTATACTCTTGTAGTGTATTTTTATGAAGTGATTAGCTTATGTTGCAAATTATGTCCATTGGTTGTGTAATTGATGTGATGTTCTAATTGCTATTGTTGGAAATATTTCTCAACCGTAGAACATAATTTTAGTAAAGTAAGTGAGTGGAGCTGTGAAAAATACAAATATATAACTTAGTGATATATTAAAAATTCATTTCCATTATTTGGTATATTATTTAAGTTATAAATAAATATTACTTTGTATCCCATCAAAAAAAGTATAAACCCAACTACTCATTCCTATCAAATCATGATCGTTTATCTTTGTTTCATCTAATATTTGATTCAATTTCAATAAATGATTAGATTATTAATCATTATATTATCCATATATATTGATTAATCGTTCATATATCATACGTCATTTATCATCACATCTCACGAACCAACTGACGAACAATTAAATTTTAATATCGTCTTGATTTATTTATATATCTTGAATTAAATCGCCCCTTCCTGATGATTTTTTTTTTAAATATAAACTTTGTAATTTCTAATAATTCCTAATTGTTTGTATTCTCGATCTTTGATAGGTTTCTTGTACTATTTTGGCATGAACGTACCTTTATTGTAAAGATACATCACTTAAGCACAATGATACTCGATGAAAAATAAAGCATGATTTGAATTTAATATATTTTTTAGATAATCAATGTGTGTTTAGATATGCACCCGAAATGTACGTAAAAGTTAATCAAATGGCAATTTGATTCATGCAAATATATATTTTTTTAAAAATACATTTTTTATATAAAATTCTACAAAAAAAATTTGGGCGTGAAAATGATTCACTTGTAGTACTTCTTATTTTTCCATGCATGAGCTCTAACTGGAATTTAATTATTGCACACTATTGCCCAAAGGATTGAAAATTAATGGCTCTATCTTGTTAGCTTATTCAACTTTAATTATATTTGTTTAGAAGACAGTGATAAATTTCAAAACATTTGCGAGCTATCTAACAAAATAAGTTTAGTTTTAGAATACATATCGAAGCTCGATTTTATTAAAATCTACGAGATAACTCTATTTATTTACGTCTCTCATTAAAAATCACTCTACTTAGTAACATTAGATTTTTAAAAGATACTCATAGTTAAAATAGTTGTTCATTAATTGATAAATGAATATATTCTTTAAGTTAGGTCATCCCACAAGGGAATGAAAGTCAACCAATCATTAAAATTGGTAAATATTTCTTCATTGTCAACTTACTTCATGGTGAAGGGTTCCTCAAACTAAGAATAATTAAAGTGACGTTTCTTTAAGTAAATAATTGAAGGAGGAGGGTATGTTTTTGGTTCATAGTGGTTTTTGTTCAAATTAATTTTGTAAATAAAAATTTGGCTTGTGAGATTTTCAAAATACCGAAATGAATAAATTCATGATTTCCAATTTATTTTGGTATAAAACATAATTAAGACGGTTCTGCTTTAATTTTATGATTTCAATTGATAATATGGCTTGTGTCATGTATGATTTTAAAAGAAATAATTCCATAAATAGTCCTATAAATTGGTATGGATATGGTTGTGGTCCTCTAATTAGTAAAATTTATGTGTTGATTTTTAATATTGTTTTTCACATATAGTCTAATTTTGGTTGGGAAATTAGTCACATGACATTGGACATCATTAAACCAGAGAGTTCTAAGTCCAACTGGACATGGCTAAAACGAAGACAAAGTCAAGCTGGTGACTCGCAAGGAGCCAAGTCCAGCTGGACATTATTATGTGAAGGAAAAACCTAGGTGTCACCACAATTGCAAGTAATTTTCAAATAGATACACATTGAATGAGAAGGACGGACCACTTAAACAACATTTGGTGAGAGATTTCGGTGAGAGAGATAAGCAAAACACAACCTTACAAGGTTATGCAAAATTCACACTCTTTTGGATACACACACTAGTAAACATGATAGACTAATTCAAGTGTGAGTCCCGAAAAGTTTAATCCAATCAGGATCCAACTAGATTGCGTATCAAAAGTATATTTGAATTGTTGCAGGTCTCAAGAAACTACACATCAAGGAATTTATCTGGTGCTATATGAAGTCATCGACTATAAATGACCAAGAATTACATTTGGAGACAACTCTATGTTGGTCCCACGTGCGAAATTTGAGATAATAAATCTCGAAAATAAAGAATAAATTGGACACCGAGATTTACATGGAAAATCCCTAAAAATTATTAGGGTAAAAACCACGGGCAAGATGAAAAAAATTCCACTATAATATTTTACGGTGTACAACTCACTCACTGTGTTTCCAAAGAAACACACACTCTCTTCATACAGGAGAGCAAACACCTCACAAATATTATAGAACTAATAGGATGAGAGAAAACTCGAAGAAGGGATGATTTCAGAATGAAGGGGGAGCTCTATTTATAGAGCCCCTTGTCCGTGTGAACACGCGTATAAAAACGCGTTTTCTCGTCTGAAAATTCCCAGCCAACCACACGTTTTTCTTTTCAGCAAATTCATGCAATAAATGCTATGCTCCTGCCTACATTTCTCCCGCTTGGATATTTGATTGAGAATCAAACACATCTCCACACATCCTTTCAATCTTGCCATTTCCTGCTGCTTACGTTTCCGCTAGACCACTTGAGGATCTACACCACTCAAACTTATCAGTGTTCATTGGCTTGGTCAGAAAATCAGCTATGTTATCCTTTGTATGGATCTTCTGCATATCCATACTTTCTTCTTCTAATACTGCTCGTACAAAATAAAATTGAACTCTAATGTGTTTCGTCCTGGAATGAAAGGCTGAATTCCTTGCGATGTGCAAGGCACTCTGACTGTCACAAAACAAAGGAACATTCTGTTGTTTGTGTCTGATCTCCTCCAATAACCTTTTAATCCATATTGCCTCATTGCAACCTTGAGTAGCTGCCATGTATTCTACCTCTGTTGTAGATAACGCCACAACTGTCTGCAGTTTTGAAACTCAGCTTACTGCTCCCCCTGCAAGTGTAAACACATAACCAGTAGTAGATTTCCTCTTATCAGGATCACCTGCATAATCTGAATCGACATAGCCCCTGAGTGTAAAATCAGATCCTCCATAACATAATGCAGCATTCGAGGTACCCTTAATGTATCTAAGGATCCTCTTAACAGTGCTCCAATGCAATCGTCCAGGATTCGACATATACCGACTAATTAACTTCTCCCACTGCTTGAGCAATGTCTGATCTTGTACAGATCATAGCGAACAGCAAACTTCCCACTACTGATGCATACGGTACTCGAGACATCTCTATCCTCTCTGCTTCACTGCTAGGGCACATCTCGGAGGATAACTTGAAGTTAACAGGAAGAGGGGTCGAAATTGGCTTACTATCTTGCATGTTGAAGCGTTGCAAGACTTTCTTCAGATAATTTTTCTGCGAAAGCCAAATCTTTCTGTTACTTCTGTCTCGATGAACTTGCATCCCTAGAATCTTGTTTAGTGGACCCAAGTCCTTCATATCAAATTCCCTAGCCAACTGTGCCTTCAATCCTTGGACCTGATCTTTGTTGGGGCCTGCTACCAACATGTCGTCCACATACAACAGCAAAATGATATAATCATCACTAGACCTCTTGAAATATGTACAAGGGTCTGCACTCAGACTGTTGTATCCAAGGCTCATGATATAGGAATCAAATCTCTTGTACCAACACATCGGCGCCTGTTTGAGACCGTATAGAGATTTGTTCAACTTGCAAACCAAGTTCTCTTTGCCTTTTTCTGCAAAACCTTCTGGCTGGAGCATATAGATTTCTTCTTCAAGATCTCCATGAAGAAATGTCGTTTTCACATCTAGTTGTACTAGATGTAGGTCAAACACCGCACACAATACCAACACTACTCTGACTGTTGTAAGTCGAACCACACGAGAAAATATCTCATTGAAGTCAATGCCTTCTTTCTGAGCATACCCTTTTACCATCAATCTAGCACGATACCGCTCCACTTGGTTATTGCCATCACGCTTGATCTTATAGATCCATTTATTTCCAATGGCTTTCCTCCCGCGTGGTAGTGTAACAAGATTCCAAGTTTCATTCTTGTCCAATGCCTCCAATTCTTCTTGCATTGCTATCATCCACAAGGATACATCCGAGCTTTGAGTAGCCTCGTGGAAACTCGATGGCTCACCATCCTCTGATAATAGACAATATGCAATGTTGCTTTCAATGACATAATCTGAAATCCAACCTGGTGGTCTTCTGTCTCGAGTTGACTGCCTCACATTGGAAACCTCAGACTCTAACATGTTCTTGTTCTTCGTGCTCTGGTACTGCTTCACAAGAAACTTGACCTTCATCCGTCTTATTTTCCACCTGAAAATAGTAGTTTCTGAATTCGGTGTGCCTTTGTCTCCCTTTACTTTATCTTCCTCAAAGATAACATCCCTGCTAATGACAAGCTTGTGAACAGTAGGATCCCACAAGCGAAACCCCTTTACTCCATCAGCATAACCCAAGAAGATACATTTTCTGGATTTCGAATCCAACTTTGATCTTTCTTGCTCATTGTACAGAACGTACACCAGACTTTCAAATGTATGCAAATGAGAATAATATGTCGGCTTCCCAGTCCACATCTTCATCGGAGTCTTCAGATCCATCGCCACTGAAGGAGAACGAATGATAATATAACAAGCGGTTTTGACTGCTTCTGCCCAAAATGACTTGTCTAGACCCGCAGTCCTCAACATAGCTCTTGTTCTGTCCAACAAGGTCCTATTCATCCGCTCTGCCACTCCATTCTGTTGAGGTGTGTAAGCCGTCGTAAACTGTCTTTTGATGCCTTCGTGTTGACAATATGCATCAAACTCGTCACTTGTATATTCTCTTCCATTGTCAGTCATCAGACACTTGATTTTATTTTCTGAATCAAGTTCAACCCGTGCTTTGAAATCTTTGAAGACTTGGAAAACATCGGATTTCTTCTCGATTGGATACACCCAACATCTCCTAGAGAAATCATCAACTGAACGAGACAAAGTATCTCGCTCCTCCTAGGGATACAACCGGTGCTTGCCAAACATCCGAATGAATCAGCTCCAATGTGCTTTTGCTTTTGGCAGTAGAAGTGCCAAACTTTAATCTGTGTTGTTTACTGGTAACACAGTACTCACAAAAGGGTAGTGACACTTTTGTAAGTCCTGGCAGCAGCTTCCGTTCTGAGAGAATTTTCAACCCCCGTTCTGACATATGCCCGAGCTTTCTATGCCATAACACTGTTAATTCTTCTCCTGAATCAATTGATGCAATAGCTAGTTCAGTACTCTTTATGTGTTTCCCCCAAAAGTACATACAGATTTGCAGCAACTTTTTCCGCATTCATAACCACAAGCGTGCCCTTCACAATTTTCATGATCCCGTTCTCGATACGAGTTTTGCACCCGATGTCATCCAATTGCCCCAAGGAAAAAAGATTCTTCGTCAGCCCTTTCACATGTCGTACCTCATGTATGGTGCGAATGGTGCCATCAAACATTTTAATTTTTATAGTACTGACTCCAGCGATTTTCAAGGCATGATCATTTCCCATGAATATAGATCCTCCTGAGACTGGTTCATAATGATCAAACCATTCTCTCCGAGACGTCATATGCCACGTCGCTCCTGAATCCATAATCCATGTATCACAAAATTTGTGTCTGCCTTCTGCAACTGTTGCTGCTTCGCTGAATAATATTTCACCACTGCCTGAAGTACTGGCCACATTTACTTGAGAACTTTTCTCGATACTCGTACACTCTTTCTTGAAGTGCCCTTTACCGCCACATTAAAGCAGTAAATATTTTTGTTCTTACTTCTCTACTTTGATCTACCTCGTCTTTGACTCCCACTAGAGTCACGGTCCATAAATCTTCCTCTTATCATCGGTAAAGCCTCTGCTTGCTTCGATGTTACCAACCTATCTTCCTTATTCTTGCGCCGGCTTTCTTCTCCGAGAATCGCAGTTAGACATCGTCGAATTTTAGAAAGCTTATAAGAATATTGTTGGTAATGTTGATGATAAGTTGATCATATGAATCTGGTAGACTTTGAATTAGAAGCTCCGCACGTTCATTTCCCCTATTTCATGCCCCATGGAAGTGAGTTGGGCAAATAGAGTATTTAGTGTGTTGATATGGTCGGTCATCGATGAGGATTCCGCCATCCGAAGAGTATAAAGCCTTTTCTTTAGAAAAATCATGTTGTGTAGCGATTTGACCTCGTACATCTTTGTCGGAGTATCTATCCCAGATAACTTTGGCAGTTTTTATCTCAGAGATACTTGACAAAACTTCGTCTGCTATAGCCAAGTGTAAATTGGCAACAGCATTATCATTCATCTCATTCCACTTTCCATCATCCGTAATCTCCACCGGTCTATCTCCAATAGCTGCCAAGCAATTCTTCTTTCTTAAAACTGCTTGTATCTTTATTTTCCATAGCATAAAATTGCTTCCGTTGAACTTTGCTATCTCGTACCTTCCCGCCATTATGTCTACAACAATTTTAGTAGAGTGAAAAAAATAATCTCGCCTTAAATAAAAAATCTCAAAAAATCTTTTCTGATGTGGAAGATCAGTCTAGGCTGCAACCACAGAGCATACTCAGAATTTTAAGAAATTTTAAAACAAGGCTCTGATATCATTTGTTGGTCCCACGTGCGAAATTTGAGATAATAAATCCCGAAAATAAAGAATAAATTGGACACCAAGATTTATGTGAAAAACTCCTAAAAATTATTAGGGTAAAAACCACGGGCAAGATAAAAAGAATTCCACTATAATATTTTACGATGTACAACTCACTCACTGTGTTTCCAAAGAGAACACACACTCTCTTAATACAGGAGAACAAACACCCCACAAATATTATAGAACTAATAGGATGAGAGAAAACTCGAAAAAAGATTGATTTCAGAATGAAGAGGGGAGCTCTATTTATAGAGCCTCTTGTCCGTGTGAACACGCATATAAAAACGCGTTTTCTCCTCTGAAAATTTCCAGTCAACCATACGTTTTTCTTTTCAGCAAATTCATGCAATAAATGCTATACTCCTGCCGACACTCTAAAGGTAAGGCTATAGGTAATGGTAAGATTATCCACGTCAATATAATTATTAAAGATGTATTGCTAGTTGAAATTATATGATGCACTATGATTATTATTAGCCAATTATGTGAAAATAGATATTTCGTTGAGTTCCACAAACACATATGCAATGTCAAATCTTAAAATAGAGATATCATGTTAAACGTACTAAGAAAAAATGCTGAAGTTGCTCTTGAATTGAGTACAGTTGGACATTAAGAAAGTGCAGAAAATCAAATTGCTGAAGAAGTTTAGCCGGTGAATGATCACCAACCTAAGACCACTCAAGAGGATATTGTTGCATATAGATCTAGTGGTTCAACATCAAGATCCAAATCCATTTAAATCATGCCTTTGGTGAAATAAGAATCATCTATTAGAGCTGGCCATCGGTAACCCAACCACACTTATTAGAGCTAGAGGATAAATGATTTCATAAATGATGCTTTTGTTTCTCAACTTGAACCTAAGATACAGATTAAATCTTAAGAGATTCAAACTGGATAAATTCGATGTAAGAAGAACTTAATCAGTTCGAGAGAAACAAAGTATAGCACCAACTTCCTTGTTCTTTTAATCAACATATCATTGGAATTAGATGGGTGTTAGAAATAAATAAGACCAGAGTGGATCGGTTGTAAGGAATAATGCTAGACTTATTGCTTAAGGATATAGATAAGAAGATGATATAGACTTTGATTAATCTTTTGCACATGTATCTAGATTTGACACCATTAGAATATTCCTAGCATTTGTCGCTTTTAAGGATTTTAAGGTATCAGATATATACTAAATCTTCTTTCGTCAATGTTTTGATGAATGAAAAAGTATATTTTGAACAACCGTCTGACTTTGTTAGTCATATAATTTTGATTATGCATATAAACTTGATAAAGCTTTGTATGGACTGAAACAAGCTTCTCGCACATGATATGATAATCTATCTAAATCATTGTTTGACCATGAGTTTGTTATTGGAACTGTGGGATAAACTCTATTTAAATTCACTAAGGGTTATCATGCTTTATTAGTACAAATTTATATTGATGATATAATATTCGGTTTCACTAACCCCAAAATCTGTAAGCAATTCTCCAAGTTGATGCAGGAAAAGATTGAAATAAGCATAATGAGAGAATTAGCATTCTTTCTCGGACTGCAAGCCAAGTAATTAGACACTAACATTTTCATCAGTCATGCCAAATAACCAAAAAATTATTAAAGTTTGGCATGAAAAGTTATGCAATCGTTGCTATCCCTATGAGCTCATCAATCAAATTAGAAAATAAATGGAAAATTTCAGTGGATATAACTATGTACAGAGGCTTGATTCGTTCACTTTAACATCTGACCTCTAGTAGTCTAGACATCATGTTTTCAGTTTTTTATGCACATGTTTTCAAGCTAATATTAAGCAATCCCATGATATTGAAGCTTAACACATTATTAAATATTTTAAGGGTACTTCTTGTGTGGGTACTTGGTATCCCAAAGACTCAAGTTTTAACATCATTGACTATTCAGATACAAATTATGCAAGATTGATAGGAAGAGTACTAGCAGACCATGACAGTTTCTTAGAGACAAAATGATATTATGGTTCAATAAAAAGCAAATTTCAATTGCTACATCAATAGCTGAAGTTGAGTATCTAGCAACATGAAGTTTCTGTGCACAACTGCTGTGGATCCAACAACTCACATACTACGGTGTTCAAACATTTGAATCTTCGATCTTCTATGATAACACAAGTGATATATTAATCACTTACAATATTATATTGCACTCTTATTCTAAACAATATTATATAAGACATCATTTTATCTGAGTCCATGTGATGAAGAAGGACATCTGAATAGATTACTTCTCAACATATCAACAAGTCGCTGACATCTTCACTAATTCATTACCCGACTCTAAGTTTTCCTACTTTCGTAATATTTTTGGCTTAGTAGTTTTAAATTAAATGCATAAATTTAGGGGAATTAAATTTGAGCTAGTGAAACTATATGTAAAAATGATAAGCAAACTCTGACCTTTCCGATTAGAGATTTAAAAAATTGACTTCATGATCAACATATGCTCTAACTGATCTTTTCTCTAAAAAAAATTAATCTTGGACTGTCCAATATGTTTAAAAATTTCAAATTGTCAAACTATTTTAAATTCAGTATTTATTGCATAATCAACTACTATTTGCATGATTTCATCGCATTAATATATCAACCGCTAAAATTCAACTTTTGACTTTTCAAATTTAAACCTATGATATCCAGACACCTGGATTGTCATGTATATCACATTATACACTCATTTTTAAACAGTGGTTTTTGCTCTCTTTTGCACTCTAACTTCTTTGCAGATCAACTCAAGCCATTCCCCCACCAATTCTTTGAAAAATGACAAGCCCTTCTCCCGTAAACGGGCTCTTTCTAGGGTCTTGTCTCTTACGATATCTCCAATCATATCATCGTATCATCATATTAATCACAATCAATTCACCTCCTTCAACTTTTCATATTTCCATCACTTATAAAATTCATGCATATATAAATCTTTTTTTTTCTTTAAAGCAAGCATGCAACATATCTTTTAGTATTAACGTTTAATCATATAATTTCATAAACATTTGAAATAAACATTTTATCATGTATTACAACATTCAAGGCAGTGTCAGTACGTCTACCAATTTTAGGTGTAAAATGAATGTTTTACCCCTAGACGCAAAATTTTCCATAATTATCCCTAGACCTCGAAACGACGTCCCCAATTATTTCAAACTTAACCTATCACCTTAAAACACTCCCTTAAATATTCCTTAGTCTGAAATTTTTTATTTTCGATAATTTCCTCGATTCGTTTTTAAACTTAAACGTACATCCCAGTTTTGACTCGTATTGACTCGAAACTTAACCAAAACATTACCAAACTTGAACCCAAGCTTCATAACACCTAACTAAACCATATTCAACCCAATTCAATCCCACTAAGTCCCTTGAACACGTCCATACCAGCTACTGAAGTTTCTGCATAGGTGTCCTAGTTCTAGTAGGATTCGAACTCCTCCTATTTCGGCTCCAGCCCATAACCACTTGGTCCAGACCCTGGTCGACCATTCATGGACCCTAACCGAACCCTCTAGGATCCTCTTAGCCTAGTCCCCTTGACCCATGCACGACAACATGTAGGATTTAACCCCACGCGCACAGCCGCAGCTAGGAAGTTTCCAAGCCGCGCTCAACTCTCCTCCAGCCCCTTCCAGCTTCGCGTGGTCCATCTTGGCTCGAGGCTAGGACAGTCACAAGCCCAGCCCTTCACCCAGAAAGAGCCCCGCGCAGCCTCCTTTCCTGAATCACCCAAGGCCGAGCTCTAGCCCACCTTAAGTTCTCGACCATGCGTTGCGTGCAACTCTCTTGATCTAGCCCTCGTTCCAGCCTTCGTGCAACCAGTCTAAGACCCTGGAACGACCCTCCTAAGACCCCTGGATGTGCCATTAACAGCAGCAAGTAGCTGCATGCCCTAGGAAGCCCTAGCCGAATAGTCCTTGTTCAAAAGGATTTTATTTTCGAGCAACCTCTTCCCCCTCCCTGTCCAACCCTTATTTCAGCTTATCTAGGCCTCAAACCCTCTTAAACTCATCCCTTTTTGGTGTCCCTAAGGTGGCAGATCTTCAAGCAATAATACATTAAGGTTTGGATCACAAAAACTTGAGTTATTGACATGCTATGGCATAAAAACGAAAATAAATAAAAGACTAACATATTTTCCATGCAAACATACTTCAATCATGTAATATGGTGTGAAAGATGTTTGAAAGAAATTTAAGGCGTGCTTTTGAGTTTAAAACGCTCGGAAAATAAGTTGAGATGCGAAAAACATCGACGTAGAAAGCCCTAGGTTGAATTTCCTTCAAAAATTGTGGTTTCCTTCTCAATATTCACGTGTGGTGTGTGAGAGAGTCATTGTAGTGTTTAGGGTGAGGGGGCGTGGGTTATGGGAGGTGAGGGTAGGATTTTAGGGTTTTAAAGTTTGATATAAAACAAGTGTGCAAGCTTAGGCCCATTAATACGGTATACTAGGCCCATTAGGCCCATTAGATTATATTTAAAATATTTTGTTAAGGAAAGTTCGTGAAAATATTAGCCGAGTTCTTAAAAAGTTCATATTTTCGTCGAAAATTGAATATCGTTTAAAATACGAGTCAGCGTATAAAAACACCTCATTTTCAAAAATATCATAAAACATATACCATATTTTAAAAAATTAAAAATAATTGTTTAATAAAAATATTTTCCCTTATATGGTCCACGGTCTCTGTTCCTCGATCACGTCTCAAATCACCTTTTAAAACACAGTTTTATGCATTCTAATATAAAATCATGTTTAAAATATGTAAACGTGCCTACAAAAAGTAATTCATGCAATTAAAATAATTTAATTAAAATACATAAGAAATTTGATAACTTACATGCATGTGTTCACGTGGATCTTCAAATTTTCGGGACGTTACAAAAAGAATTACAGTTGGACCTGAAACAACTCGATATTGTTTTTGTCATTAACAAAACTTAAAATATTTGTCAAACTAACAATGATCTTACATGCTTGTCTTTTGGCGCAAATTAACACATTAAAGGACCAATTTTTTTAAAGTAGATAGTCTTAAAAAACCAATCTTAGAATTTTCTTTTGAACTAGCTTACATTATTTTTACCTTTCATGAATTTTGCCATTCCAATTTCATGGTTGCCCAAGAAAATTTTAATTATTACTTCTACAATATTCTAATGCTAAAATCTTCTTTTAGTACTTCAATATTAATTTATTCATTTTTACCCCTATCTAATTATGATCCTATAAATTTTATATAGATTTAACGACAGTTCTCCCAATAATAATTAATTTAAAAATTCGTACTCTCGAATACTTTCGGCTAATCCTAAATCAACAAGTAACTAATAAAGTTACTTTTACCATCTCATATACTTTCGGCTAATCCCAGTAATTAGTAATTAAACTGAAAATTAGTTGTCTCCTTCATTAATTAAGTCAACAATAGAGTCGTGACTTTTATATTATCTAGGTCAAGGTTATGTATTGCGCATGCGATGGTGGAATTAGACCATGTCAATACTCATTAGTGAATATTTAGTAAGAGTAGATCCTATAAAAATTTGACAAGTACAAATTATCAAAATGTACAGTAGTTACAATGTCTATACCTACCCCACAAAAAAAATTAAAAAACAAAAAAACAAAAAAGAGTAAGATTTCATTTTTAAAAAACCCTACAAATTAACGCATTATCTATCAAATGAATCCAAATTTTATCATCTAAACTATTTTTTTCAATTTTTTTGTAATAGATAGATGATAAATTGTATTTAAAAAATTCACACACATAGTATACTTCCCGATAAAAAAAAAAACACACAAGCAGGAGGACTAAAAACCTTTTGTTTGTATGAAGATGGAATCCGCAGTTTTTATTTTTTGTTCACTATTATAAACTCTCAGACTAACTATGTAGCTTAGAAATCATGTTAACCAAGTAAACCACAGTGAACAAGTTTTATGTAACAGGGTTCACCCGAAAGAAATGTCGATGGAGAGAATTGAGCTCATGATAACATTCATTGGCGAAATGGTTATCTAATCTACAAACTTAGACACTCTAAAAGCACCCCAAAAAAAAAAAAATTACATGTGGGAGTAGATAACAAATCTTTGTCATTTTTAATGCGCTAATAAAGATTCATAAAAAAAATTATTTATTCCGCTATTTTTTTTTTAGAAGTAGAGGCAGATCTCCAGGCCCCACATACTAATACACACACTCATTCATCTATATCATGCTTATATGGTTCTATCATGATTATTGACGATTAGTGCTTAAAAAGAAACAACACACACATACACACACATATATAACTTTAAACTATTAAATTAAACACAAATTTTGTAATCGTTAAAGCTCGCTTAATCGTTAAAGCGCGCATAATCCATTTTCTCTACCGTCTATGCTATCGCAATTTAATATTTAATGAAATTGAGGTTATTAATATATAGTAATTGAACAATTTAATTGGATATATGTTTCATTAATCACTTAAAAAGATCTGATTCTATAGATTAATATTTAATGAAATCAAGGTAAATATATAGACAAATTGAATTGTATCTTTATATCGACCCAATACATACATTATCGTTTTAATTCGAGTTTGGGTGGATAAATGGGGCCATCCATTATTGTCGAGGCAGTCAACTCTTCTGTGTGTTTAAAGTTAGGTATTAATTTCTTCGGCCAAAAATATTTAAAAATTTATGTAATTTTTTCACAATTTTGTACATAGTCTATATATATATATATATGGCAAAAACTTGTGTGAGAAGGTCTCACAGGTCGTATTTTGTGAGACGGATCTCTTATTTGGGTCATCAATGAAAAGTATTACTTTTTATGCTAAAAATATTACATTTTATTGTGAATATCGGTATGATTGACATGTCTCACAGATAAAGATTCGTGAGACCGTCTCACAAGAGACATGCTCATATATATATATATATATATACGCACATGAATGGAAAATTACAGTTATACCCCAAGGCTCCGTTTGATACGTGTGATAGGATAAGTAAATGATTAATAATTAGAGTGATTAACAAATGAGATATATGGATTAATAGTATGGTGTGATAAATAATATGGTGTTTGGTATGCTTTTAAAATGATGGATTAATTTTGTAAATTTTATTCTAATGACCAAAATGCTCAAAATGCTAATTAAATATGTATTCTTAAAATAATTGGATAGATAATTAAATATTTATAATTATAATTTACATTTATTAAAATTAATTTAAATATATTTATTAGAAATAAATTTGTAAATATGCATTTATTTTAATAATTAAAATAGCAATAATATTTTGAATGTTAATATTAAATAAATTTTTAGTAATAATTATAATATTATTGTTTTTTCTTAAAATAATTATAAATATTTTTAAAATAATTTGATAGATAATTAAATATTTATAATTATAATTTACATTTATTAAAATTAATTTAAATCATTAAAAAAATAAATTAGAATTGAAAAAATATTTATTTTCATAAAAAAATTAATTAACAAGATTACAAATTTATTAATTTAAGATAGATTTGCATTACAATTTATTTTCTTTAAAATGATTGAAAATAATAAAAATATATGAAATTAATTTATAAAAAAATATAATAAAATTTAAATATTATATTAATTATTAAATTTTCACTAATTTTAATTTTCATATTATATTGAAGAAAACAATTCAAGGGTATTATGGTCAATATACAATCTTATCATGATCACTATTCAAAAAATATTAATTATCACACCCTTTGAGGAGGGATATTTAATATCACAAATAACATGAATAGTGTGGGCTTTCAATCATAATCAAGGGCATGTAGATTAATAAAAAAAGAACCAAACGCGATATAAGGGAATGATTATTAAATAATCATTCCCTTATCATGGCTACCAAACATAGCCCTATATGATAGCCCTCTAGGCACTATGTTGGTTAGATTCTCCAGAACATAGTTCCCAAGTAAGAGGAACAAGGAACACAATTTATCCATTAATATTTAGCAATATTACTTCATCCCAATATCATATAATATATACTTTGATGCGCCATATACATGGGAATTTCTCACCACTAAATATATAATTTTATTGTTTCTTTTCAAAGAATTCATTGACACCAAAGACAAGAATTGGAACCTTTTATGTTATCAAATTCACTTATATTTGGTAACTTATAAGAATATTTTCTATTTGCACCAAATTCTTTTCATTTCAACATGATCAACTTTGGTTATTTTTATCTGAAAGATATAAGAATGAGGAATTTTTAGACTTTGTATAAAACCAAATGACTAAATTAATTTGGAAAGCTGGTTAATTAATTGTTATTTGAACTCAATTTCATTACTAATAAGCACACATGGATCACACACTATAAATATGACTCACCACTTCTTGCACACACGCAAACTTTGGTAGACTTGTACTTATTTCAATTTCAAAAAAAAACAAAAAAAACAAAAACAATGGGACAAGTTCAATCCAATTCTCTCTACCAAAATTCTTCCCCTTGAATGAATCAAATGCGAGAATTCAAGAATCGAGATTCGACTCGGATTATAAGATTGAATAATTTGAATCTTATTCGGGTTTCCCTTGTATATTTACACCATTCTTGATTATCATGGATGGTTATATAAGAGAAATGGAGGTCAAGACTGTTCATGATCGGTACTACAATGGCAAGAAGATTAATACTTCTTTCTCGAGGTCGAAACGTTGCGTTTGGTTCCCAGGCCCTGTGATAGTTGGCGCGGGGCCTTCTGGCCTGGCGGCTGCGGCCTGTTTGAAAGAGAAAGGAGTGCCGAGTCTTATACTAGAGAGATCAACTTGTCTAGCTTCTTTATGGAAACACAGTACTTATGATCGTTTAAGTCTTCATTTGCCTAAACAATACTGTGAGTTGCCGTTGATGTCTTTTCCTAAAGATTTCCCAACTTACCCTACTAAACAACACTTCATTCATTACTTGGAATCCTACGCGAAAAGATTCGAGATCAAGCCTGTTTTTAACCAAAGAGTGGTGAGTGCCGAGCATGATAAAAACCTTGGGTTCTGGAGGGTTTGCACGGCTGCTGCGACGGAGGAGGCGGGCGAGGTGGAGTATGTTTGCCGTTGGCTGGTGGTGGCGACGGGGGAGAATGCGGAGGCTTTGGTGCCGGAGATAGAAGGGATGGAGGAGTTTGGTGGAGATGTGGTGCATACGAGCGAGTATAAAAGTGGAGGAGTCTACAAGGGGAAGAAAGTAGCTGTTGTAGGGTGTGGGAATTCGGGAATGGAGGTGTGTTTGGATCTTTGCAATCATGATGCACACCCCTCGATCGTGGTTAGAGATAAGGTAACACAATTTTTACAAGCATATCTTTGCAATCATGTTGCTCACCCCTCACTTTAAAATTATAAACTGAACAAACTTTCTTTTGAGACAGAAAAATGAGCTTCAGAAACGAATTTTTCCGTCCATGTTTTCTTGTAGTACATATAAAGAATCCGATTTAATATCGCAGTTCGAGTCTTCTACATGGTGGGGCAATTCCCTCGTAATGGATTTGATCCGATTCGACTCCACATTAGTTTGTGCCTAACATGACCTCAGCAACCAAGAGCTTACAAGAAAACATGTGTAATAAATCATCCATATATTTAAATTATTATTAACTTCAAAATTATGCATAACTCGAGAATCGGGATGTTTACTTCATTCATGTATTTGGAAAGAGATGCAAGAACATGCCTAGTTTATCTTTTTGAGGCTTTTCTCTCGATTAGATATGCTTTTTTGCATGAGAATATATAGAGAATATTGAAACATGTCGAAACTTTAAAAAATTTCTGAACATTTCGCATCTCTCTCTTTCTCTAATATCGATTGTCTTGAAAAAGAAAGTCAAGCAGTAAATCGTATATATTCTTGCAAGTTTCTTTTCTTTTATAAAGATGCTATCTTTTTTTAGCACTTGTATATAAATACATACATATGTCGGGGACACAGTTATAAATATAGAACTGAGAGAGCCCATGTTGCGAGTTATTTGATTTTCTCAACTTTCAAAAATAACTTTTCCCTATATATATATATATCATAGTTAGTCTGCATTTATCCTTCCACTTACACGTGTGTGTACTTTTGCTTTGATCAGTTTGATCCCCAATTCATCCTTTTCAATGGGTAAAAATTCGATGACAATTTTAGGTACACATTATACCACGAGAAATGTTAGGAAGATCAACTTTCGGGTTGTCCATGTGTTTGTTGAAATGGTTTCCCATTCGCCTTGTCGACCGGTTCCTACTAGCCATGTCATGGCTCATGCTCGGCGACACTGCTCGATTTGGTTTGGACCGTCCAAGATTAGGCCCTCTCGAGCTCAAGAATTCGTCAGGAAAGACGCCGGTGCTCGATGTCGGAACACTTGACAAGATCAAAAGTGGAGACATCAAGGTACTACGCAATCACTACCCACTCTTTCTCACTTTTCAATAATTGTTTAGCTTTAACTAATGGCACTTGCACTTCTACCTAGTGTGCCAAAACCCAATAGTTTTGTCCAAACAATGATATAAAAAAGGATGCTCTTTTCTTGGTCTACTTTGCATTATATATATATATATATATAACGTATCACATAGGAAAACAAAACTAATGTTAAGATATACATTGTTTAACTATATTATTACCTTTAATTCACATAATAAATTAGACACTTCCAAAATATTATTATTAAAAATTATTATATCAAAATATTTATGTCATTTGAGATAACACTCAAATGATGATAATAGTATTTTATCTTTAAATTGACTTATTTATCTTGGTTAAGTGAAAATGTTATTAATAAAAAATAGAAAAAATATTTAAAAAATCATATATTATTTTGTTTATCAAAATTTTAAACAATAAATAAATATTTTTCAAAAATTCAATTTTTTTTTCATTTATTAGATGAATAAATTTTGATTAAAAATATAATTATTTTTGGGACATGTTAAAAATATTTATGTTAAATTTCTATTAAGATAAGTTCTATTAAGATATATAATATAATAATAATAACAGTTTACGGACAGTCTTTTAAAAAGTTGAAAAAAACGAACTAATCAACTTAATTATAGGTGTGCCCCGGAATCCGAAGACTAAGGCATCAGTCAGTTGAATTCGTAGATGGAAGTATGGAACATTTTGATGCATTAATCTTAGGGACAGGATACAAAAGCAATGTCCCATCTTGGCTAAAGGTACGACCATTTTCATTCAAGAATTTAATCAATCTTAAATTAAGGGACATGTTAATTAATTTGGCTGAATAAGCAATCTATTTCCCCAGGAGAATGATATGTTTTCAAAGAAAGATGGGCTACCAAAAATGGCATTTCCGAATGGCTGGAAAGGCGAACGCGGGCTATACGCCGTGGGATTCACCAAGCGTGGCCTTCTCGGGACGTCCATGGATGCTAAGAACATAGCGAATGACATTGAAAGTTGTTGGAGGGGTGAAGCTAAGCATTTATCAGTCATTTCTTGGCCACAATACAGTTCATACTACCATTGTCTATAATAAAGATCGCCGGAAATTGTATGAGCCGGAACTCTCGTGTAGAGGGCGAAACAAAAACTTCACAATTAAATTTTTTTTTTTTTTGGGGGTTTGAAATATAGAAGAAAATTTATTTAATTTAGAATCAAGCCGAGTCGTTTTATTTAATTCTATTAAACTAAATTAATGATATTAAATAATGTATATAGTTTAATTCTATTAAGTTAAATTAATGATTTAAAAATTAAATATTATTATATTAGTCATAATATTTTTACCTGTTAACAATTTTTCCGTATCATTCTTATGAGAGTGATTTTTTTTTTTTTTGGCTTAAAATTTTTACACACCAAAAAAATTCTAAATATCAATTCAAGCAAAAAATTTGTGATATTAGAGGACATTCTACTAATATTTTCAATAAGAAGCTGCGTTTGGAAAAATACAATTTTATGAACCTCGTGAAATTATTTTAATAAATATGAGCAAAACATTTTTTCTCAGTGGCATATAAGATTATTAACCATAAATCACGACTTCGTTTATTTAAAAAATGCATAAAACCTACGAAAATTACGAGGATCATCTACTATTTTCTTAAATGAAATCCACTTAAGCTATATTTCAGATAGCTACACAATAATGGAAATAACTACAAAACCCGTTGAAGCAAAGCAACTACGTTGACAAATGAAAAGGTATTCTGAATTTCTGATAAAACAACTTGGCTAGGTTTTTGAAAAGCGTTACTGTACACTCCTCCGGCCTGGATTTTAGCATTTGCCATGTAAAAAATAATGCATCATTTCTCTTTAAAACAACAGAAGTATAGGATATGTTTAGGCTGTAAATTCGGCATACCCAAAATATAGTTTATAGACAAAAAATTTAATTCATATATTTCGATCATTCAATTCAAATAATGGTGTTACACCTTAAAAAAATAATGACAAATACTCAAGAATATGTGTTAGATATATCTCCATTAAAATCCATGACTCACTTCTGTCAGATGTTGTAACGCCCGAAAATCCGGTTACGTAAACTGCATGCATGAAAATTATTAAATTGCTAAAATATTTTAATTAAATGATTTTGGATGCATGACTGATATATTTTGAGTGATTAAATGATTAATTGTGTAATTTTGTTTGATTTCATAATTTAAAGATTTTCAGACGAATATCGGTGGTTGGCTTGGGATAGAGGAACGGAGACGATTAAGGTGTTAAAGATTTAAAATCTAAATTTTTATTTTTAGTCAAGAAAATATTTATTTTAAATAATTTAAGGATTTTAGAATTTTTAAAGTCAAATTTAAATTAATTAGTGGGAATAATTAATTTTATGTAATTTATAAGGAATTTTGGGAAATAAGTATTTTTAAACCTTTTTTTAATTTGAGGTCTAATGATTTTATTAATCTTAATGGACTTATTTAATTATTTAAATAACCAGGGTTAATTAAATGTTTAGGAAACCTTTTTAAATTCTTTTTAAAAAGTCCTACACACGCCTAAACCCTAGACATACACACACCCACACATACCGAAACACACCACACAATTTACGTGAAATTGGAAGTGAAGGTAGAACATCGGCCAAAACTTGGAGATCTTGGGCAAGTGAAGTTTTCGATTTTTTTCTCGTTCGTTCTTCGATTTTTCTCCTCGTTATTCTTTCTTACAACGATCACCCGACTCTCTTGCATGCATCCCAAAGTGGGTTTTCAGTGGGGTTTTGACGAAAAAAAGAGTAGAAATCATCCTATGTTCGTCACCGACGTTACACCGCTTCGATATTCATATTTCGAGCGTTTTAAACGCAAAAACACGTTTCTAAACTTTCTTTTTTTGCACCATTCCAATTCTAATATGTGTGTTTTATGTTTTGAAGTATGAAAATTATATTGATCAAATTATTTAACGTTTTGACGATTATTAAAGTTTTGACCTTTATATGCATACATGAGACATGTTATGAATTCTAAGGGAATCGCTATCAATACGAGACATTTATGGATTGAAAAAAAATTTCGTTTAACAGGTAAACGAAGTGGTCTGGTCCAAGGTGGCTCAAGGGCTTTGTTTGGGAGAAATAGGTTTGGAAATGGCTAAGGAAAGAGATGGGGCTCGAACGATGGTTCACGGGGGCAGTTTAGGGCTGAAAAGTTTATGTTTGAAATTTGGGAAGAAAATATTAAGGTTTGAATTAATTCGAATTCGAAACGCTTCACGGTTTAGCTATTAAGTCATTAAATCGAAAGGCTCGGGTTTAAATCTAAGAAAAATACTAGAAGTAAAAAATAAGCTTATATGATGGATCAGGATAAGCTCGAGTCAAGAAAAATAAAAAAAAAGTCAAAATTGGGAAGTCCGAGGCCTAGGGGTAAAATGGTCATTTTACGTCTCGGTAGTTCGAGAGGTCTAGCAGTGTCCCGAGGAATCATAATACATGCTGAATGATATTTTAAAATATTTATGATGGAAATATGATATTTATATGATATATGCAAAGGTTGTACGATTTTCCTGAAAAATACTATTTAACGACTTTTGGGATAAAACCATATTTTATAAATAAAAGGAAAGGAAAAATATTTTGAATGATGTGAATTGACTGTAGCATAAAAGATATGATTAGGGATATCGTGGAGGAAAAGCCTCTAAAGGGAGCCCGTTTATGGGAGAAGACCCCAAAGGGAGCCCGACGATCGTATTTCCACGAGAGTTGCTTGACGCGACGCCCCCAGATAATTGGTGTATATAGATTGATCAGTCGGCCACATGATGACATGATAAAAGATAGTCACTTTTAAGGATCAAACTTCACCTAAAATTATATATGATGATGAAAGGCTATAAAATTTATGACTTATTTACGCTTACAAGTTTATGATAGCTTATTTTAAATAAAAGTATCATTTTTAAATGAATGTGCCTGTATATATATTATTTTTTATGTATGATTAGAACGTGTTAAGTCATTAGATTTACTTGGTTTGGATGATCGCAGGTGAGAATGATTTTGATGGAGGCGTTGACGCTTGAGTGGATCGGGTTCGACAGTACACTCCCGAGGGACTTTTATTTTTTGCATTAGTTTAAGATTTAAAGTTTTAAAATAAAGATTTGGAGGATTATTTTATTAAAGATTTTTTGCTTTGTTCTGAAGTTTATTCCATTGGATTATTTTAAATGGACATACGATTTTACAGTTGACGATTTATGGATTTTTATGCATTTAAGATTTATAAATATTAGTTTTTGTGTTGGATGGTTTTGAAGTTAGAGGAAAAAAAATGTTTTTTTAAAAAAAATAGTAGTGTTTTAAAGTTAAAAAGGAAGGACGTTTCACACGCATTCCATGACCTGCTTGGTTAGATCACACACCGAATTATGCACCAACGAGAAAGTTGATGGGTGGACGGATGCCTTGGTTACCAGCCTTACGAGCATCATACAAAGTTTTATATTTCGTTATGTACTTTCTAGTTTAGGATCTTCTTTGACTTCTTTGCTCATATAATCGTGTACCACTCCACTCCTAACTATTCTCATCCACCTATTCAAGATATAATGCTCTGGAAGTCTTTTGTCCATCACATCATATACTTTCACAGTATGAAAACAAAATAATCCATTCATATCAAATTTTTGGCAGCTACATGAAATTATCTTGGTGCTAGGATTAAATGTTACTCTCAATTCTTTGTCCTTATCGATTAGCACAACAACATATTCAAATAATGATTGGGTTTTATTTTTATATTTTATGTAAGCAGCTGCGA
The DNA here is from genome assembly GCF_025594145.1 of Primulina tabacum. Classification (NCBI taxonomy): domain Eukaryota; kingdom Viridiplantae; phylum Streptophyta; class Magnoliopsida; order Lamiales; family Gesneriaceae; genus Primulina; species Primulina tabacum. The sequence continues at coordinate 30,723,429 of NC_134563.1, forward strand.
ACAAACAAACTCCATTTAAAATAAATTAAAGACAGTGGGGGTATAAATCTCTTAAAGTTCACGCAACATAGGAGAACTCTCTATCTTTAATCTCGGTAATTTTTTACTTGTCTAAAATTCACACCATAGCTCATTGTATCATTTGTTCTCAAAGACATGTTGGAAGTGCTTAAAAAATTGAATTATTTCTAAGTCGGGCTTCATACAAATATTGATATCAGAATTGACTCTATCACTAAGTTGTGTGCTCCTCATACCAAGCGTAAAAGCCTTCTTAATGTAACAAGCTACCCATTTCTCCTTTATACTATAAGTGGATTGTAGTCATGTGTTTTCACGAATATTATATTGTGCTAGTAGAACAATCCATGCCTCCTCAAACTAGGTCTCATCATCAATACCATACATGCTCTCTTAAAATCAGTTAAGAAATTAGAATCATCCTTCAGCAAGTTTCCCAAGTGCTTGATGCCATTTTGCATTAAGTGTCATGTGAACGATCCATGGAATATCTCAGGTATCACCTTCTGCAAGGCCTTTTCCATAGCTTGATCTTAGTCAGTGAAGATAGTGACATGTTTTTTTTGCTTGTGTGCTTCTAAAAGGTTTCGAACAACCATTTAAATGATGAGGCACTCTCATCATACAAAAGTGCAGCACCAAAAATCACCGCTCCTCTATGATGATTGAAACTTGAGAAGATATCAAGTGGTCGGCGAGCAGGGTTCGTATAATACGTGATATCAAGTGACACAAAATCACCAAAGTACTCATAGTCGATTGGCATTCTTGCATCAGCCCAAAAACATTAGTTATTTGTTCTTCCTCATCCATCTGATTAGCATGGTAAAATGATGGATTTTTAGATAATTTTTGTTGAAAATATCGCATCAGACAACCAACTTTCCTATATAACATATTTCTTTATCTTTTGGATCGAATATAATATTTAGCATCCAACATGGTATGACCGATACCATCTCTTCCTTGAATTTGAGTGCCTCAATGAAAATAGGGAATCAATACATTTCTGACCTTCAATGGTTTAAAAAATAGCTACTTGTGGGTTCACAATTCTTTATGATCCAAAACAACATTTATTCCTTATGCGGGCTCACCCTAATTAGACATATTCTATGCATCAATTCATTCATCATAATTTCAGAACTCATTTTTATTAGACTCATCAAATCATGGTAAGAGATTTCTAGTACCATCATCTCATGATTCTTAGGTATCATGATATTACCGCAAGAACCAATTGATTATGGTTGCATGCAATATGGTCCATTTATCACATATATCCTGATTGGATCTACAATCACTGGTATATCGAGAGTTGTTGTAGAGGCCCGTATTTTCGTACTTGAAAATTTGCGGAATAATTTAAAATTTTTCTTTAAAAGTAAATAACTTGCCTCATTCATAAAATAAACTGATAAAAAGTTTCAATGTTTAAAAGTAGTAGCGGAAGTAAATAATGTTTCCAAAATAACAACTTAAAATAATTCAACAAAGTAAAAACCGAGTTTGGAATAACAATAATAAGTGCTGAAAATGAGGTCCTCGGGTTCCTACTACTGCCGACCCAAGATGGCTCACTGGTCCCCGCCCTCGGTCCCGACCCCATCAGTACCTACAACAATCAAGTCTAGTGAGTCTAAAGACTCAGCATGCATATATCATGGATAACAAGTAAAAATATCGTAAAATCTGGCGTAACGTAAAATATCATATCATAGAGCGTATCGTGAAAAGTCGTGCCATGAATAATTATAAATACGTGCATAACTGAAAAATCGTAAGTGAAATGTTTGCTCGATAGAGCCCTGTCATAAAATAGCATATCATAATTTTCTGTTGAGAATATGTTCTACGCAAGTGGCCCATAACATGAACTGAATCGTCTGATCAGACTAAACCACAGTATACTGGGCGGTAGAAATCATCACAGCCCTTGGACTGGATATCCGTACCCATACATGAACATGAACCGGTCAGTAGCCACCGGATGAAGTAATAATCCCATAAGCTGCAATCCCATGAGTGTGAAGTGGCCACAAGACATATCGCATATATCTCAAAAATAAACTTTTATATTTTATGCACATAATATAATTAAATTCATGAGTTATTTTACCAATTGGGTTGGATCGTTCCCAGGCTCGCTGCGACCTAATTCTAACATGAAAAATATGCAAATGATTTTTCCTTGATAATAACTTAGTCATTGATCCCCAAAAACGGCCAACTAGACCAACAACTAGATTTCTAACCATGACTCAGTACCAACCCGAACCAACACCAAACCATCATTTAGTCATGGTCAAAATACGTCTAACATAATGAAATAATGCTCCTAAAAATTGTAAAACTCGAAATTTGGTGAATGGAGGCCAAAATCGTGAAACGCTCTTTCGAGAGTCACTTTGGCACGTTGCACCGTAATTTCTCGTACGACCTCTAAACTTTACCAAATCACAAACGGCCAAAAACATGACCTTCCTAACTCAATAAGGCAATGTCCAGTCCAAGGCCATAGGCTAAAAGCCAACCAAGAACTCAAACAAGCCTCTGAACCGAAACACAAAGTTGCTGTCAAGAAAATTACAGCAGCAGCTGTTGCGCTTCCTTGCGTCGTTTGTAAGGCTAATGGCCATTGGGGCATGAACCACAGACCAGAGCCTCTTGCCAACATCCTAAGGTATGGTTTGAACCATGGCTAAGGGCCCTAGGCCAGCCACAATCCAAGCCAACACCTACGACAAACCCGAAGCTCCATCCGAGAACACATGCTGGACCGTGGGGGGTGTAGCTTGTTTTGCTGTCAAATGAAGGATCCAATGGTTATGAGGTTAACCATGGTCCATGCTAGACATGATAAGGCGTTGTATGAGTCATGGCTAAGGGCTAAAAGCCAACCACAACCCACTTAACACCAAGAATTCGAAACCCAACTCAACAACCAAAAACCAGAAAATGAAACCGGTGGGGCGCTGTTCTTGTTTTATTTTTAAAACCGATGGAACCATGAACCAAGCCATGAAAGGGCATCTTGGTCACGTCCTAGACATGTCGAGGAGGGGTTCTAACCATGGCTACAGCCCTTAGGGAAGCCAAGGTTCGAACTCTCCCCTTAGACAAGCAACAAGGAAAAATCGAGTCTCATGAATTGCGACATGGGGTGTTGCTGTCAAAAATGGTTTCGTTGGGGTGCATGGACCGCAACTAATGGACCGACACCTCTCTAACACATCCTAGTACAAGCCTAGAAGCAGCCTTGGTTGCATGGAATCGAGCCAAACCCTGAACAACAAAAACAAGCCAAAACCGTGAAGGCACAAGGAAAGAGAGCCGAAAATCTGCACTTTGTTTTCGAAAATGTTGCTGTGGTGATTTCGGTTTTTATCAAGGTTCAAGCACATGTAATGGTTTAAAAATAGATATATAACTTGATTGAAGAGCAAAGAAATAATATAGACATGCCTTGGAAATTGTTTTGAAGAAAACAAAAATGATACGACGACACGGCGCGGCGGAGACGGAGTGTTCTTCTTTTGTTTTCTCTCTTGTTATTCCTATGAAGACTCACGATTTTTTTTTCTCTCTGAAATGCTCTGAAATTTCGAAGAAATGGAGAGGAAAATGTCTAGGGAAGAGAATGGGAAGTTTGCAAGATAAAAGGGAGAAATAATGAACCTTGCTATCTTTTGAGTTTGTGAGATAAGGAAATAATAATGATATGATTTGATTTGAGGGATAATTAGAGGTGTGCATGGCCGATTTCTAGTCTAGGTTCAAGGTGAAATATTGCTTAATTGTTTAATTATTAAAGATTAAATGGTGAGGGAATTATCTACCAAGAACGGATTAAGGAAATGCATCAAGTGGTGAGTTGTCAACTATTTTAAATCTTTTAAGGGTGATGGCCGAAATCTCTGGATAAAATGGGTAGGAAAATTGCTTAATTAATAATTATTGAGGATTTAAAATTGAATGAATTATCTATGCCCTGAAAGGATTAAGGAAAGATATCAAAAATGGAGAGTTGCCAAAAGTTTTTAATTAAAAGGGGTAGTGGCCGAAATCTTCATTCAAAATAAGGTAGAAAATTGCTTAATAATGTATTTTAACTCTTTAGAGTTTTATCTACCCATTAAATATTTTAGTGAATTAATAAATTAATTATTGAACCTAAAAAAATTTATTTACTACTTATCTCAAATTACTTAAATAATTCCTTAAACATTCTTTTACATTAAATTAACTTATTATTTATCTCAAATAAATTCTAGGAATGTTTTCTTAATATCAAATTTTATCTTCATACTCCAACTCCAGTCCGGCCTCACTTAAACTGAAAAGATAAAACTAAACTACTGCGTAAAATACTAAACAATTTTAAAGAAAAGAATTTAAATCCTCATGCATAAAATCATTTTAATTTAAATAATAGTAATTATGCATGACTTATACGTAGTCTGATTTACGGGTTCTACAGTTATATATGAGTTTGATAACCATGAGAAACATCTCATAGTATACATAATGGCATCGTGCAACTAGAGAATTTTTTTCCGAAAACATGCATTTTGCTCTTGCTAGAGACTCCATGAACATTTATCTCTTCAAATTACATAGGATATCCACGCATATAGACAAGCCGGTGAATCTCCTACTACAATTCACTGGCTCCTAAACGTTTTGTAATTACACTCAATCTCACCACTTAATGACGCTCGCAGAGTTACTAAATGAGTCAAGGAATAACACTAGAATATAGAACATCGGTGTTGTCTCAGGTCATAAGGACTAATGGTCTACAACCATAACCATGAACTTCTCCACTCGAAAAATGATAATCAATTGGAAAGTTCGAGTAAGGATAATTCGATGAACTCATCCTATGAGCACACATCTATATTTTTTTAAGATCTCTATGTTAATATCAATGAAATGTGGTACACATGATCACAAATGATAGTCTCGAGTTCAAGAGATCTTTATCCTCCTTTTAAGCAACTGAATTGACAAAGAAAGCATTGAGAATATACAGTAATTTAATATGTATTTCATGATAGCCATCCAACATACGATCTTGTATTTTATGCATTATAGTTTATTCAAAGTCTATCTATACATCTTGCATCAGTTAAAAAACAATTTTTTGCTAAAATAATGTAATTTATATTAAAATAAATATTGTTTTTACATATAGCCAATATATAAAAGCCTAAGTCAGCACTTAGCTTACGGGGAACCTACTCTAATAATCAATCCACTTATTTTATATCGCAAGACAAACCTATGCCATTTCGATATCTTTTTATATGGGATGAGGATATTAGGAATATAAGTAGTTAGGCATGTCAAAACGAGCTAGCAGAACGGATTGGCTTGCAACCCGCCTTTATGCTGGCTAGTTTTTCCTATATTGTGAACAACAAAATGCTGGTGATGTTAGGATCATATATGTTGTAGCTGATATTAATATATAATTAGGAACTATATATTAACTAAATACAACCGCATCCATTGATGATATCATTAATATATAATTAGGAATTATATATTATTCAATCACAGACACATCCATTGGTGCAGTAGATATCAGTCATGGCTCTAAATTAAAAAGTTCTCGATATTTATTATATAAAATTTATTATAATCTTCATTTTCAAAAACAAAAACTCGTGCGGAATCCTTATATATATATATATATATATATATATATATATATATATATATATTTAAAGTTTTAGTTTTGACGTTCAAAATATTTTTTGAGCTTCGTTTGATTTAAATTATTCATAAGGCGTTTAGATCTGTTTACATTTGGGAATTTAACGTCGACTCAGACTATTCCGATTTTTAAACGGATATAACACTTCTTGTAATTCCCTACAAATGGATCTCTTCTTTGTTCATCTAATCAGGTCCACGATTAAAAACTTAATTCTTTGTTTAGATCGCACTATAAATATAAAATAATTTTGCGTCGAGACTAGATCATCTGAATTCCAGAAATCCGGCAGCGATGTGGCCGAAAATTTTTTCTTGTGAAAATGGGGTGGCCGAAATTTTAAGATGGAGAGAAGGAAAAATTTTGGTTGTCTGCCAAAATCTGTGTAAAACATGTATTATTTCACATGGCCCTCAATGAAATATTTATAAGCTATATATATATATCAATACATCTATACATACATATACACATATGTAAATGTATAGACATGTACGTAAAAGTAAAGAACTATTATTTAATATCCTAATTAATTGTTAATAAATTAATCAATCTAGACCCCTCTAATATTCTATACGGATCATGTAGATATAGTAGTTATCATTACTAACATTATTATTTAATTAATACATTCTTAATTTACTAAGTAATTAATTATTAACTCATTATAACAACGCCGATGTACTGAGGGTACAAATCTTGTTCATAAAATAAAAATTGAAAATTTCGAAGATCAAAATTTCCACTAATCCATTTTTTGGCAGCTGCCAGTTTTGTGAACTCCTTCATTAAAACAGGCAGTACCACTCTCCTAACTTAATATGTAATTAAGCTAACTTCCACAATTTCTATTACATAGAATCCACTTATTTAATGAGCAATATGTTTAATCTATATAAAACTACAGTCGCAAAATTAAACTCCTTGAACTTGATTATCTCAACGAGAACACATAATCCAATACTTATATTACCCTCAATGGTTCATGGATACAGCTAGTCGTAGATTCAAAACTTCATGTGATTCAGAATACCATTTATTCTTATTCCGACTTACCCTAATTAGCCTTATTATTTTCATCAACCCCTTGATCATGAATGTCAGAACTCAAGTTTGATTGCACTCATTAGATCATAGTTAGAGCATATAGTAAAATCGTCTCATGATCCCGTAGGTATCACTAATAGTACATTCAAGAACTTTAAGTTATGGTTAGCATACAGTATGATCCCTTCAACTTATATATCCCGATCGAAACAGAAAACAATTGTATATCAAGAGTTGCAAATGAATTCGATAACGATGTGATATATCTTTGAGTGATAATAATAACATGGTATGTGTAAATGAGGAAACACTTTTCCAAAATGAACGTCTTACTCTGGGCAGAGATTTTTTGCACTATTAACTCATCAGTCACATATGATATTTTCACTCATAGGCAAACGGTAATCCCTGACTACATAGTATTAACACATTACATGTATTTCAACTATACCCAACCTCGTCAAATGATGACCCTTAATAGAGTCAGTAATGGATCAAAGTGCATGTTAATACGTAGAGCTTCTACGTTGTCCCGAATATAAGAACTAATGGTGTACAACTATAACCGCGTACTATTTCACTCGATAAGTGATTACAACTTGGGCAGTCTGAGGGAGGGTTGTTTAGTGCATCATCAATTAATGATCAGTCATCTATATGAATGAACATCTTCATACCCTTACCAATGAAACTAGGAATCTGTTTAGAATATATGGTACATTTCTTAATGGGTTTCATGATCTTACGCTGAGAGACAGACCTTATAGTACCTTTTTGCATATATTCAAGAATTTTATCCATATAACTTGCATCAGTATACAAATAAAGTAAATGTCAAAATTAAATAAAATCATAATATATTATTAAAATAAATATTGTTTTTACATAATGATCAATAAAACTCAAGCCAGAAGTTGGCTCGTAGAACACCTACTCTAACAGATTTTCCAGACATTCTCGGTATGGTTTAGCGTTATGTTTTTGACTTATTACATTGTTGTATGTTATTTGCCACGCGATTAAAACAAGTTACAAATATATCATCAAATGCTTCCATAATATAATATTTATGAATTAATGTTTCCGAATTTTTCGAAAGCATTGACATCATCCGTTATTTAAGAAAATATACAATTTGTCATTCACATGTATAAGCTGGATACATAGAAAATTCACTATTATGTTGCTTTTACAGCACAAAACTTCAAGATCTAGGAGTGGATAGAAAAAGGAGAGCTTTAAAAATACATGTAACATGCATGCAGATGCAGGTACATTCGAGAAAATGACTCATCGTCAGCGTCACCATCAATCATCTATTTCTTCGTCGATCACGTTCGGTTCACGTTTCTGCGTGTACGTATATATAATTTCAGGGACCTCCATTTTTCCATGCTCACCTGATCTATTTCTATCATACTTCCTTCATGCACATGATCCACTGTCTAAAAAGTACGAAGCGAACATTGACAAGCTCGTGCCCTCGAGTTCATTTTTATTAACAGCCGCGTGAGACACTGCTATTAATTATTTGAAAATGATCAAGCATAACCAGATGTTCATTACATGTAAGATATTTTAAGCCTATCGAGTCTAAATCGGACTCGGAATCACTTTTAAAAATTAGATATCATATACATACATATATATAGTTTTGATATGATATACACTCACCGTGTTGTACTGATGAGGTGACACTCATCTATTGGATATACAGTTTTTTATGTTTCATGATGAATATAATAAATGAGGATGAAGATCGACGATATGAAATCTTACCCAAATCCGACCCATTGTCATCCATACAACAAACACGTGCACCGATGAGGTGACATTCACCTATTGGATATACAATTTTCTATGTTTCATCACATCCAATAGGTGAATGTCACCTCATCGGTGCACACATAAGTGTGAACGATGGGTTTATAGTATGGATGACAATGGATCGGGTTTGGGTAGGATTTCATATCGTCCATCTCCATCCCCATTTATTATATCCATCATCATCATCATCATCGGGTAATCAATTTTATCCACATCCTCATACCCATCGGATTTTCTGTCAGAATCGTGGGAAATTATTATCCTTAATGTGCAGCATATCAAAAAATATATATATACACGACTAGTTACTTGTTAGGGTTAAGCTCATAAGCATTTTGGTTAATTTTTCTTTCATATACGATTAGAAACAAGATATCATGATGTGTTTGTAATTTGTATTAATGAACTTGCTTATTTTTATTCAAATCACAAATCCATTGCCACTGGCCTTAGGCTCAGCTGGCGGAAACCCCTCCTCTACGAGGCGTGGGTTTGACACCCACGTTTAACAAATGTCTCCCCCACCCCAGAGTTGTAAATAATTGTACCCCAAAAAAATCACAAATCCATTGCATCAGTTTGATCCAAATTACGAACAAGAAATTATTATATAAAGCGAATGGAGAATATTGCGATTTTAGTTCGGTAAGTTATTTGTTTTGAGTTTCAGTCATGTTATTACTTGTCAAAATTTTATTTCATTGATCAGTAACTTCGATGTTTTTTTTGTCTTCTTTGTCCAAAACTAAATCCATCATATATTGTTTATTTGATATTGATGCTTTCATACGTGCCTCATGTAACAAGAGTAAATCTTATATTACACACATTAAATATATATACACAAAAATAAAGAAAAATGACAAAAAAAAGTTCCTCTCATTTTTGTTTGATCAAACGAATTTTAATCTGAGTAATATGTACTTTATTCTTGCCACATGTTCCACATAGGAAGGAATATGTGCCAATGAATTATCATATTCGATGGATTTAAAGATTCCAGGAAAAAAGATCAAAACCAAAAAAAATCCAAGTTAATGTATGAAAATCAAATTTTGACAAGTTACTGAAATAAAACCCAATATATATGTGTGTGTGTGTGTGTGTATATGTATATATATATGTATGTATATGTATGTGTAACTTTTTTTACTCGTTAATGGTTCGGGAGGAAGACTTGCTTCCTAATGGGCATTTTCCTTCCAAATTCAGTGGCAGAAAAGGTCTTAAACTTCTTTCGATATCATTAGAGTAGGACAACTCCATGAGAAAGGGAATCTGAGCATAAATGCATTCACATAAATGAAAACAACAAACAAGTACAATGAATCTTTCTCCATCTAAGCAAATAATTGCCTTCTTTAAGTTTAATGGGCTTTGACATTCTTTTTCATTTTCCAGATAGACAGATTCTATGAATTGAGATTATAAACATTTATATAGCTGGAAAAAATTTCACATAAAAGATAATGATTTTTTTAAATAAAATTGAAGGCAAGAGATTTTATATTTTCAGACGTTAATGCACATAGATTTTGAATATATATATATATATATATATATATATATATCATATTTGGTATTTCGTGAGACGGTCTCACGTAGATTGGATATTCTGTCTCAATAAAAAGTCTATTTGATTTGTTGATGTTTCTTTAGTATCTCCTAGGTATCGTTGATGTTTCTTTATGTTTTTTTTGTTTTCTGGCTAGCTGGATATACTCATTAGCATAATGGTTGTTGATGATTGTACTTTATAATTGTTTTTATCAAAACCTTCTCTTTTGCACTTTCACGTAGATTGGATGTTCTGTCTCAATAAAAAGTCTATTTAATTCGACGAAAATTGTGGCAAAAGGAGTGGTTCGTAGCATGGATCAAAATACCGAAGTAGAAAGACCGACGTTGGGACCAAATTGGTGTGAAATACAAGTTCTAGTTGTCCTAGAAACAACTAGAACGAAAAGAGAATTTAATTAGACCATATGATCTTTTACAAAAAGTTGGGGATATACTTGGAGGAATGATAGCTTGGCCTTGTCATTTGATATGATATTCAACTTTTCAATTAACTAGTATTTATTGTTATGTCCGTCATGTTAGTATCTTTTTAAACCAATGTCAATTATATTTGCAGTTGACGGTTAATGAGGAAGATTTCTACTAGGTGCATTTGGATAAATAATAATTTTCCAGTTTATCATTTGGTATGATATTCACTAGTTTGAATTAAATTTTAATCTCTTTATTTTGTTCTTCTTTAATTTTATTTCATTCATACAAATATATGAATTTTTATTGTAGGTGACAAGAATATTGGATTTTGATTAAGATGATATGGTTGAAGAATGAAGATGCGTCACAAGTTTGCTTATGTTTTACTTTACAAGACTTAATTGTTTGCTAGTTCTTAAACTAAATACATTTGGTACATTTGTTTGGGTATAGATGTTTTTCGAGCTAACAAATTTGTCAGTCTTATACATTAATATTGCAAAAATAATGACAATTATTGATTAGCAATTTAATTTCTATTTTAAAATTTTGTATTTGTATTTATGTTAATTTGTTATATCGTTGAATATTATATCATGAAAATATTGAAAATCGATGACATTTCATAAAATATGACATTTTTTATGTCACAATAGAACATTAAATAATGTACATAAAAAATGTCATTGTAAACTCATATGGAGACATTTCAAAAAGTTATTATAAACAACTATTAATTACAATTTTCAATGTCCTTATATACTAATATAGAAGACATTTGTACGTGCTATTACAAATTACATAATGAGACATTTTAAATTAACCTTATAACCTATCATTAGTGACATTTTTTATTGTCAATATAAATAACATACACGACAATTTTAGTTGTCATTATAAATGATTTTAAATTACATATAAATTTTTCATTATTACTATAATAACAAGGCATGTATAAATGTCTTTAAAACATGACTTTTCCTGACATTTAAAATTGTCATTATATGAATAATTAGTAACACGTATGAAGTTGTCATTAACATCTTATAATCACATTAAAAAATATCAGAAAGTTTAAGACGACATTGGAATAGAGGGCATTTATTGGAGGTGTCACTAAAACTTAAATGTCACTAAATATTGAGTATTATGACATTTATGAATGTCATCGTAAGCATTTATTCTTGTAGTGCACGGATCGCATTTCGTGAGACGGATCTCTTATTTGGGTCATCCATGAAAAAGTATTACTTTTTATGCTAAGAATATTACTTTTTATTGTGAATATCGGTAGATCTTACCCGTCTCACAGATAATGATTCGTGAATTTCCATGAAATGGACATCTAACCAAAAGAAATGTCGGGATTTCTAACATTAAATATCATAATTAAAATTTTCAATTTTCAAAATTAAATGAACAAATTAATAACAAAAACATCAATTAAATAGGTGTAGATTGATTAAAAAAATGGAAAAATAATGTTAAACTAGTAAAATATGCACACGCATTTCATGTGTTATTATTATTTTAAAATTGATCAAATAATACTAAACAATTAATACGAAATTATTTCAATCTAAAAGAGTTGTTCGATTTAAAAGGGAAGTTTTGTTTATATTTTTTTTATGTAAAATATGGAATGAATTGAGGAGGTTTTTATTAAAGTAAGAAGGTTAATTATGGACTTAAATATTTGATATCATCTTAGATAGTTACTCTAAGAGTCTCATATTTAATAATATAGTATAGATATAGAAACTGGATTTATATATGAGCGTCTGAGACGGATAAATCGGCCTTAATGAATTGGATGTAGGGAATATTGCATTCTTTGAGGCTAGGGTATAGGGGTGGCAATGGGTTGGGTTTGGGTATCATTTCATATCATCTATCTTCATCTCTATTTATTGTATTTATCATCATCATCATCCTCATCCTCATACCCATCGGAAGATTGAATATCCATATTCTATTTATAATTGTATTTTCTCAAGTTCGAATTATTTCGAGCGAGCTATAGATATTTATTAAATTGTTGAGAAAAAAAGGAAAAAATTAAATATAAAAATTAGCAAATTAAACATTATAGAAGAAATAACAAAATATTATAAAAAAATTTATCCTAACATCATTATCCTAAAAAAATAACATCACCTCTATATTTATAATTTTTTCATGTTATCCAATTAATATCATTCGACAAAAGCATATTTGAATTAACATAATAGCCGAAAAATCATATATATGATTTGGATTCTTTAAGAGCCTCCTTCATCCCATACCCGAATATCTCCATACACGATTGTCCATTTATTTAATGAGTTAAAAAATTCCCTCCATACCCTCTTCCATTCGAGTCGAGTATTGAATTCTCTGTCGGGTTAAAAGGAAATTGTAATATGTACTAGGGCGGTTGTACTTTTCGAGCTGTGATATTGTTCCTATTTTATTGGGTGATTGTGAAATTTGTGTTTTGATAGACTTAATTTAGTTGTGGTAATGAGAATAAATCAGTAGGAATAGCAATTACCAGAATTCAATACAAAGCAGAAGCTATCGATTCGCTTTAACAATAGCAGTACTTTAGTTAGTACTCAACGGCTTAGAAAAACAGAAGCAGAACTTTGCTTCACTAGAACAGTACTTAACGGCTTTTACTCGATCTTAAATGTTACCGTTACTTTACCAAGTACGAGTATTAAATTCTTCATTAATGCTGAACAAAGTCATTTAATACGCATTACCTATTTTGGTATGAAACAAGACTGATTGTTTTGTAGTCTTTTTGCAGGAACCTTTTTAAGCAATAAAGCTATTTCTATCATAAGTCAAAGAAGCCGTTTTAATTATAGACGTTGGATTCAAGTTATCTATATATATGGATCAAACACATTTAAAGAACAACGCTGATTATTTTATCAAGAAACATTTTATCTATCCAACGTTACTTTGAGCAACCGCGAACCAATCGTAATCTTCCAAGCTCAACTTGCAGAAAAGCAGTACACGCTTCATATCTTACATCTGATCTTTGGAGATCATTTTGTATTGTTGTTTCTTCACCTCTTCAAGCAAAACACTTTACGATAATTTTCGAAGAAGAGTTTGTAATCTGGAAAAGAGTCTTTTCCAGAACCTTGTTGTATTGAATTATATTGTGTTGAATTACTGAGAGTTTCAGCATGCAAAAGATAAGTCATGCTGAAGTGGGTGTGTACAAGTGAGTACTGTAAAATCCAAAGTCTTTTAGTGATACCTTCTGGAAAACAGAAGAAGGGGAGACGTAGAAGATTTTATTTTCGAACTTCCAGAAACAACTATTATTCTACTGTCTACTGTTATTACTGTTTTCACCTATTTCATCGGATCGTTTCCGCACTTATATTTGTGATCTCCTGGACTTACGCTTGAACAAGAACAGCTACAATTTCTAACAGGATTCTAGCACCCTTTGCAAAAAAATATCTTATAAGGAAAGAGTTTATTCACCCCCCTCTAAACTCTACATCGATCCCAACATATTTATTTGCTCCATAATATACATATTATTTGGAATTAATTTTTTTTTATAAATATAAATTTAATTATAATTTTTGCTATCTTGTTAAGATAATGAGATAGTGGTTATAATAATGAGATAGTGAAAAGATAATGCGGGAAGTTTTGAATGAATTATTTAATGTTTTGTGGCCTTAATTTTTGAATATGTTGAAAGAATAGCAAGGGTAAATTTGGACATATATGACCAAATATAGTTTCTCTATTGCATTTGGATGGTTAGATTTCAAATATGTTTAGAAGTATTTTTTGTAGTTTTAGATAAGAAATACATAAACTTCAAATCCACCACTCTCATGTTTATACAGGATTTCATGTTAATTAAAATATATTTAATGTTCATCCAATAATTGAAGCATTTGAAATTCATTCTATTTTGTATAACAAATGTGAAATTGAGTTAGCTATGAATTTAAGATTTCATATATTATTTCATTGTTAACAATAACTATAATCGAAATCCATTAATTTCAAATCCATCCATCTAAATGAAACATAATGGATTTTAACATCATCATTATTATCATCATTATTATTAAAGATATATTTCAGTATTTTGTTTCATTAGCACATATAATTAACTACTCTGGGAAAATATATATTTAAACAGAAATATATATAGAAAACTGCTTGGAACCAAATTATGTTATAATCATAGAATATTACTTTAATTAATTAAATAAAGATGACTAACATGCGTCCTCTGTAATTTTTTTAAAATGAATTTTTATTGGAAATATAAGTTTACCCCTATAAAAGCAACTTTGATATGGAGACTGGGCTTGAAGCCCACCAAAATTGGGCTTTAAGATTTTATGGGCTTGCATTTCATCACATTAATCTGGACCCTAGTCCCAATCAAAACTAGTCCACCATACAATTTCCATGTGAAAAAAGAATGTCATTTGAAGAACAAAAACTAAATTTTATAACCAATTAACATATCATAAACACATCAATGTGTGGAGGAGAAACTGTATTTAATGAGAAGGAAGTCATTTGTAGTTGTACTTGGGATTGATAAATTAATATATTGTAAAATTGTAATTTTGGTTTTGTAAGTTTGTTTTTTTTCCCGATTTTGATCATTTATATTTTCATATTTTAGTCTTTAGTCCGATATCGTTTTTTTTTTTCATTTTTAGGTTTTTATATGATGTTGATATAGTACTAGTGTGGTGCTTACGTGTATAATGTCACATCAGTACTTAAAATGAAAAATGATTAAAATCAGCAAAAATCAAAAACTTCAAAACTAAAATTGAACTCTAATAACACGAACTAGGGAAAAAATATATATACAAGGCTAAAATTGCTATATATGTGTGTGTAAAAGTCGTATATATCTAAATTTAATACTATGGAGAAATATTTCTTTCAGCAGACATATTTGTATAAGTAGTAGTAACCTCCATCTACAATGGTTGTGTTATTGTGGTGTTATAGACCACACAAAAATACAATCACAATTTTTTTTAAAAAAAAAATCTTATTTTGGTGTTCATGCATAGAATAGATTTTGTTTGAATTGTTTCGATTGTGTTAACAATGCTGAAACTTTCTTCTTGTCGATAAAGTCTTTAGCAAGTCAATAAGTGTGAATTGTGCTGAAATACGCTTACTAAAACTGATTTGAACAAATGAATATTTAGTTGGGTGGTTAAGAGAAGATAGACTAAATGATAAATGAACGCAATAATATTTATAGATGCTCGGAGACTTCAATATTCCTACGTCACCCCTTATTCCTCAAGGAAAGTTTGCATTAAAAGACTTTGATAATTACAAGCGATTTGAAGTTACCTACTTCAGTTAGAAGTTAACGGTGCCTAACTGAAACTCTTAGTAAAACTAAAACCTGAAGACTTAAAGCAATAGAGTTTCTTGCTCACAGCTTATGTGAACTAAATAGAAGAATTTTGTGCACCAATATGATCCTTGAAATGATCAGATAAATAACGATTCAGAGTGTGCTTCTTCTTTAATCCGACTTTTTTTTTAATATTTTGGCAAAGAGAATTGGCTTTGTTTTCAATCAAGAATTGTTATCTCTGACTGGTTCAACTGATCTCATATATAGTTTCAATGTTCAACGGTAACTTGTACAAAAAATATACATTCAAGACTGCAAATGTACTTGTTGTCGATTCATCATCTTTTCTTGTATCAGTTGACTTCTGACAGAGACTGTCACTCTGATCCTTAACACTGATCGGTATGAACAAAAAGTTGTATTACTTTAGGTTCTGATCCTTAATCACTTCTCAGTAAAGTCCTTGTAACGCTCTTATTTAAAGTGATAGCCCGACGGTTTAAATTAAATTAGAAGTCTCTAAATCAGTTTGGTAGGTTGCTTTTTACGCTAGATATCAGTTTGAGTTGCAATTAGTTAAGCTAATGATTTCAGTTTCTGCTCGAATTCAATTGTTATGTTTATCAAATACCAAAACTAAATGTTCCAACTAAATCAGAATGTGAAACAATCATGTTTTTAAACTGTCATATATAAAATAGTCAAATAAAAAAATAAAAAAAATCATCTATCAATTTCTACAAATTATTTCATTCATCCTAATATATTATTCCAAGTCATATTTAACTCCCAAAATCTCATATCTACCATCATCAACATTTAAATTTCATTTTCAATATTTATTTTGTAATCCTATTTTTTATCCGGAAAGGATAAAAATAAAATATGGGTTTTTAGAAATTTCATGAATTCTTCAAACATGCCGGAAGAAAATGCTTATACCCAAAATTCAAAAATTTCACCAAATTATCAATATTCTAAATTTCCAAAATTTTCGTTTGTTCCACCATATTGGAAAAATACAAGCAATCAATGTTTCACGTCGCCTTCTTAGGATTTTCTAATTCACATGCAACCGGTATGGCCTTTACATCTCTCACGGAAAAATAACGGGCAACTCATACTTCTATTCAAGATACTTAAGTGTCTGAAGGTAATACCTCAATGGAGCTCGTAAATTTGAAAAAGGTAGATTCAGGCGATAGGGTAGGAGAAAGTAGACAACCTGGAAAAATATTGAAAATGATGTCTTAGTGAGATCGTTTTCCACTATTAACGATGACTCAATCATCGGCAATAATCATAATCTGGATGTTTCCTGGGACGTGTTGCAAGCTACTACAATGAGAATGGTCCAGCATGTTCACCAAAGAGAATTTCAAGTGTCATGCGATCACACTAGCACAATATCATCCAAAAGAAGGTATATCGCATCAACTCAAATTACAATAACATTTATAATTCATATAAAAGCGACTATAGTGACGAGAATATATTACGGCTTGAGTATGAAAAATATAGGGAGGAAAATCATGGCACTCCATTTAATCTCAAGCATATGTGGAGAATCGAGGAATACCGTCCAATGTTTACTCCAGAGCCCATGGATCACATTATTGGCACAAAGAAGGCGAGGAACTCAGAGTTGGGGCAAGCAACTACTTTAGTTGAATATTTCTAATATCGGTTTTCACAAAACTAATGTTGTGGGCTGCTTCTATGGATCTGTTTTTTTAGGATTGGTTTGAAAATTATACCTATTGAATACTTTTACTAATAGTAATATAAATCACTTCTATAAATTGCTCTTATTGATATAACTAATAAGAGCATTCCAGATATTGCTTGTATCAAAGATATGTAACAGCGATTTTCAAATAACCGGCGTCGTGGACCACTTTATAGCTTTATTTTTTTAGGGTAAGTTTAGAAAGTGTACCTATTGAATACTTTTAGCATTGGTTGTATGAATACTCCTTCAATCGCTCATATTGATATAACAATAGAAGAAATTCCAAATAATTTCTTTAAAATCATTCTAAATTTTGGCTCAAACATTGGCTTCTATATCTATTGTTTTATAATTGATTTGAAACAACTCTTAAATTTACAGGTTGAAAAGATATCCTAAATTTTTCCATATTTATGGCCGAATTAGGGGTTCAAAACGTTTTTTAAACAATTATTTTCAAGAATAGTTGAAAATCGTTCTAATATTCTTGACTTGAAGACCAAATCCAAATCTTTCCTATATCTAGCACTTTTTCAATAACAGTTTACAGCTGCTTCTAAATTCATATATTTAAATGTAGTTGAAAACTACTCTCTTATCAATGTCGTATAAGAATGACGAAAAACCATTCTTAGTGCAAACGATTTCCAAAACGGTTAGGCACGGGTCTTATATTTCTTGCTCCTATATCGATGACATATATGAGTAATTTGCTACCACTCTTAAACTATTAACATCAATAGTGGTGAAATCGAACTTATATATATGACGTGTACGAGCGTTGTAAGAATGTTCTTACACCTCACAGCTTTTAGTGCGCTTCGAAATTGCTCTTAAATGCATGACTACAGAAATGTTTCGAAACTGCTTTCATATGCACGACATGTATGATTGGTTTCAAACCGCTCTTTAGTTGTTACCATAAATAACGGTTTCAAAGCACTCTTATATCTATGGCGTGTAGGAGAGGTGGATGATACATCGCTCATTTGAGAACGCTTTGAAGCAGCTCCTAAATGCACGACTATAAGAGCGTTTCAAAACCATTGTAATATGCATAATGTGCACAATCGATTTCAAACCGCTCTTTAATTGCCAACATCAATAAAGGTTGCAAATCACTCTTATATCCATCGCATGTATGAGCGGTGTAAGACTATTCTCACACTTCACACCTATTAGAACACTTTGAATTTGTTCCTAAAGCTGTTGTAAATATGTGTGACATGTATGAACATTATCAAATAAAACATAAAATGAACAATAGAAGCGGTTCTTCAACTTGTACACCTGTTGAAAAAATTGCTCTATAAGATATATGAGCATCAATAAGATGGTCGATTTTGCAACAGGTGATAAAAGTGCTGGAGCGGTTAAAAACCGCTCTTAAAATTTAAAAAGTATGCTTCTATAAGAGTATCTTTTTTTAGTGTATGTATGGATGAATCAACTGTCATCAAATGCCTTTCAAGTTCTTCATATATGTGATCGAAATATTTGTTGATTGATACTTGAGAAGTTTGAACGTTGGTGATGATCAATGTCTTCTAAATGCATGATGAGAGGCACGACTTCCCTAGCATGTTGGACGGTCTTGATTACAAGCATTAAGAATGAAAAAAATCTTATGTTACTTGGAAAGGCCAATTTACGAGAGGACATGGGTCACCACCAACCACCATTCTTGAAGCGGTCGTGTCTCAAGACTTGTGGATATAGCATGCATTCTTTGCGGTTGTACCTCAAGGATTGCACAACATGATTGTTGAAGATGAAGTGGTTACGTGACAAATTAGTAGAACGATGAAGGTGACGATTGAGCACAACCCATACAGGGCTCAAACCGAGGATATCTTGATTATCTCCGGATAAATTCCTAACTCATGACAATCAAAGTGCATCACCAACTTCCTGTCGACTTAATTGAGGATATGTAGGCACAATACAACAACAATTCATGATTAGTATTTTACATCTTTTAAAATGTTTAATTTATATGAAATTTTTAATTTTATGTATTTTCATTGTTTTCCGTCATTTGAATTTATAATAAAACTTTAATTTTAAATAAATTACACTTGTATTATAATATGAAATTATTTTAATTGATAAATATATTTTATAATAATAATATTATTTATTTTAAATAATAATCATTTAAATATTGTAAATAAATTGAAATTATATTTATTTGATGTAAAATAAAAATAAAGAGTCAGTGTGGATTTTGAGACTCAAAATGAATGTTAATGTTAAAATTAATACAACGTATATGTGTAATGTGGATATTATGTTTTTATGAAAAGGTGAGTGTTATAACACACAACTAACCTGGATGCTCTAAAGATCAAAGAAACAATTATATATTTGAGAGTGAACAGATTCTTTGAGAAACAATAAATATACATTAACAAAAGCGATTGAAATCCCAAAGTAACTCAAAAACGAAACAAAGTTTCACAAATCTCCGAGAAAACTTCGAAAATCAGGCCATGATGACGAACACTATTCAAAGACAGAAAACAAATCAACAGTCTCTCCAGATCCTCTGCTCCGAACGACTGTTTCGCCAAAATCATGTCCACCATTGATGCTTTGAAATCCCTGCGAGGATTCCTCGACTTCTTCTCGACCGCCAGACACTCCCCAACCGTCGCACCGCCGCTGAATCTCTTCCTCATCTCAGCTCTCCGTCGAGTCCTCTTCGCTTTCTGGCCGGAATAGTATATCCTGGCTGACATTTGACCGCACCCCAGGTCATGATTCTTTTTATGGGTTTTTGTCACGGTGGGACGTTTGTTAGAATTTTCATGGAGAATAGTGTTGGCGGTTTGAGGCGGCGAAGGTGGTGGCATATGGCGGCTGCTTCCCGTGATGATGACATCATGAGATGAAGTCATGATCTTCGCTGATATGGATGCAGATAATACTGAAGAACTGGTACGTAATTCTCCAATTTCATCGATGCTTTTCATCTCATCACATCTTACCTTGGGGCGGCGATCTCTCAGGCGAAAGGACTCGCCCGAGCAAGACGAAAAGCTGAAGAAAGCGTCGTTATCCGGGAACTTCTCATCGGTACTACTAAACCACCCGCTATGAGACGAACAACTCCGGTTGATCACCTCTTTTTTCCTGCAGGGATAACTAATCGAACCTGAAAAGCCATCATTTTTTAGCGTTTTTTCAGGTATTTTGATGAGAGGCGAGCTGTCGTTTTCATGGGGAATAATGATGTTATTGCAGTAATTAGTTTGCATGGAGATGGAGCTATCAGCAACATCTGGTAGGGCTCTGAAACGGCAAGAAGCAAAAGAAGAAGATAACAAACGAGAAATTCTGAGGATGAAGTTGTGATTTTCCATTCAGAAATATCAAAATCCGTGACGCACTCTTAAATTTTGATTTTGGTTTTGAATTTGAATTTGAATTTGTCGTGCATTTTAGTTATATATATATATAGTTTACCGTGTCAATTTATGTATCTATTAATGAAGCTACACTCATATGTTGTACGTGATATATAGAAAAATATCAAAATTGTAAATCTATATATTATTATTAATTATAAGAAAAATATACCTATAAAAATTTAGAATCTACATATTATTATTACAAGAAAAATATAAGTTTTGAAATTATATGAAAATTAATTATATGCGTTTACATTTTAATAGTTTGTGAATAAGATCGGGAATTAATACGTATATGTAATCGTTTAAATGGAAAAACGTACGTAATTGGGTCCGTGGGCATCGGCGTATTTCCTCTGTCAAAAAATGTCAGTACGCCTACGTCTCATTAAAAATTCCAAATATAACAAAACAAAAGCAATATTAATAAAATTTACAATTATAATATATATATATATATATATGTATGTATTTTTCCGAGGCCACCACACCAAAATATGTATTGGACGTACGTACGCTAATTAAGTTTAAAACAATATATCAATGGGAAAAACGATTCTTTTTCATGAAGATGGAATATGCTGCCGTTATTATTGGTGTACACTGAATAAATTTCGAACTAATGCATTAATTTACAAACTATGTTAATTATATAATCTGTATTTAGCAAATCATATGCGACCAACTCATTTGAGCTAGTATTGATAAAGAGAATTGATCCCATAATTTTGAACTATGTTCAAATAATATAATTTTCTGTTTATACTATATAATATATTGATGTAAGTAGCATGAGCAAAAATACGTGAAATGCATATTAATCCAGAGAAAAAAAAAAGAAGGAGTACGTCTTTTGTGAGACGGCCTCACGAATCTTTATCTGTGAGACGAGCCAACCCTACCGATATTCACAATAAAAAGTAATATTTTTTTTATTGATTACTCAAATAAGATATATATCTCACAAAATACGACCCGTGAGACCGTCTCACGCATGTTTTTGTCAAAAAGAAGAAGCTAAGTATATGTTATTCTCTAATTTGTTAACATATATATCTAGTTTAAATTTTTAAATCACAATTACGTTACGAGCTTGTCGAATAAAAAATTATTAATTTTCATTAAAAAAAAATTACTTGGAAGAGAATCTTGAAATTTTAGAAGCTTCCAACGAGGCACAAACATGAGACTTGAGTGATTTGAAAGTTGAGTTCGAGTTTTCAAAGCAAGGGCTGAGTCATATTGTGCTTTTTCATATAATAAACCAATAATATATATATATATATATATGTGATATATACACACACACACACACAAAACATTATTTTGATTTATTTTATCGTTAGTATATTTTAAAAGATAAATTAAATTATAGGTGGAATTATTGGGATAAAATAAGATAACTTAATTTGATATTTATTTCCTCTTTTTCAAAATGCACATTTTTCAAATTTGAAATGAATAAATTCAAATATCCACAGGATGTCAAGATGAATGGTCAATCTATCATATTCTATACCTAATACCTAATAATATATATATGTATATATGTGTGTGTGGTTGGGGGGGGGGGGGGGGGGGGGGGGGGGGGGGTCGGGTGATAGATATATTATATTTAGATCTCGAACATGAGACTACGTGTTCCAAACTTCATATGAATTCTTAAATTATTGACGATTTATAATTATATTTTAAGGTAGACATCCGATTTGAATCTTTGATGTTTCTACAAAAGCAGGATAACATAATGAGTTCAGCTTTTATTCAAATATCTAAATCTGAATTTTAAAAAAAAACTCTAAATTGATCAATCCAAACTTCAAATTATCAGCTTTCACATGTTATATTTAGAATATCCACAATTTTGTTATAATTTTAAAATGTTAATGTATTGTAAATACTTTTGTTTACATAAAGTTTATTACAAATCATATCAGTTATAAGAAAATTATATTTTACAAGGCAAAAATTTGTGTGAGACGGTCTCACGGGTCGTATTTGTGAGACGGGTCTCTTATGCTAAGAGTATTATTTTTTAGTGTGAATACTCGATAGAGTTGACCCGTCTCACAATAAAGATCTGTGAGACCGTCTCACAAGAGACCTACTCATTTTACAATGAAAATATTTAGTCTATTGCCTCGTCTCACAAAAGACATACTCATTTTACAACTGAAAATCTTTAGCCTCTTGCGCTATTCTAAGTTAAGTATCTCAAGACTACTTCTTTTTACTTAGATTAGTTTACAAGTGAATTATGTTATTAAAAAAAAAGGACTGTAAAAAAATTATATAAAAAACATGTAATTTATTATGAATGTCTCATTTATTTTTCTTGTGTCAGATTCATATATAATAATATTATTTTTGAATTTCAATTAATAATAATAATTGTAGAATTTCGTTCAGAAAACGAGCCCCCCCTCCTAAAATTTTAACTTTGTGGCACGTCATAGATTTTTGGGAAATTTTGTCTTCTTTATATTGTATTTATCCATTTATTTCAAATTTCATATAAAACCCAACTCTTACTTTAATTAATTTCAATATTCTTCCTGATTTCAAAATTATTCTATTTATCTAGATAGATTTAATTCAGGTGAATTTAATTTCATTGGGAATTTTGATGGAATTCGCCTTTTTCAAATAAAGATCAATGTTTTAAAAAGTGCAATGCTGTAGACAAGCGACGGGCTACGAACTTGCGAAGCTTATATCTTCAATGAGTAGATATCTTGTGAAACGGTCTCACAAATCTTTGCATGTGAGACCGATCAATCCTACTGATATTCATAATAAAAAGTAATACTCTTAGCATAAAAAGTAATACTCTTTTTTGGATGACCCAAATAAAATATCTGTCTCACAAAATACGACCCATGAAACCATCTCACACAAATTTTTGTCATCTTCAATTCTTCTTTTATTTTATCTTCGTATTTATTTAACACTTCATTTGTCATCGATTCAAACTCATAATATATGGCATTAATTTGAACTAGAGGTGCAAACGAGTCAAAGTATTTGTGAGTAGCTTATGAAAGGCTCGATCAAAATTCGACTCGACTGAGCTCGAGTATCTCGAATTTTTAATGGAGTTGAACTCGAGTTTTACATGTGCCTATTCAAATATTTCGCGAGCTACTCGAATATACAATTATATATTTATTTACTTATATATATACTTATTATTTATTAGAATTAAAATAGAACCTAAATCAAGCTTTTCGAACTCGAGTAACTTAATATATTCTTGAGCTCAAACTTGAAAATTAATATTCGATCGAGTCGAGCTCAAACGGTATGATACTCGAGCTCGAATCAATTGCACCCCTAGTTTGCAATATAGATTATGATACGTCTTTTTGAAAAAATCATTGACAAACATAACTAATAATATGATATTAATGTATTTAAAATATTACGACAATACAAATCATGTTTGAGGTTATGAGCTTTTAATTTTTTAATTTTTTTTTAAAAAAACTATATTTTAAAAAATACATGTATTACTCCGCCTAGGTAGATTTCGAGCCGCCTAAGCTCCCAATTTATGCATCATCGCCTAGAGATATCGCCTTGTAAAAATCAAGGAGGTGAACGACCACCCGCCGCCTAAACGTCGCCTTTAAAACACTGGTACAGATTGATGTCAAAATCCAAAATTAAATTCAGTCAAATATCAATATCTAAATTTAAGAATAATGTTATTTACACTCCACTTTATATTTTGTGTGAAAAACAAAAAAATAGAATGTAAATAACAACACTCTAAATTTAAGGATAGAATCATCAACAAATTAAAAGAGGGGTGAGGGCGATATCCCCGAGCTCGCTCCGACATGGAACACCACTCTAGATTTAAGAAACTGCATATTCTATGTGTAGTTCATCCAACTGTATCAGCCTCACATGAAAAATTGAGGAATAAATAAATAAGAATACAAAGTAATACCTGGTAGGAGGCCTAATGCTTGTGCCAGTAGTTTCTTAACTGAGACATGTGCAAAAGTATCTCCTCTCTTCCTTGGTTTGTGACACTACTTGTCATGATTCAAGGAGGTGCCGTCTGGAAAAAGTTGCGTATCAGTTCCAGAAACTCTTGGGTGTTTTCTTCAGGTCGTCTCCCTCCATTCCTTTTCTTTTTCCGTTTGTCGCATTTCGTGAATATTAAAGTCATAGGAATCTGGAAAAAGAAGTGAACAAAATCTAGACATCACAACTTTCTTGAGCCTGCTACAGCCTCTTTATCAAATTAACTAGCAGTTTTACTTGTTAATAAAGATGATCCTTAAAAATGTGAAGACTACCGATGCATAAACGCGAAAAATTATAGATCAATTTGATAACTTTTTCTGCAGAGATAACCATCCATTCAAGCATTTCAATTAGTTAGCTACATTTGATCTTTACATTTTTTTGCAGTACTGACTGAATATTCATCTACATGACTTAAAAAAGGCATTCATCGAACTCTTGGCAAGTACCCAATTAGTATAACGTTAGTCATAACACCAAGTATGGCGTAAAGCATTCCATAAAGCCACAAAAAAAGGGTAACAGAAAATGGCAAGAGGCATTCGCCCGTAAAAGAAAATTAATATTGTTTTGTATTCCCATTCAGAAGTACAAGTATAAACTAAAAACCTGTTTTTGTCCCAACCAACTAGCATATTCGAGATCAATCTTTTTTACGGGAATGCAGGCATCGATCAGAAGGAAAACCGAGACAAGCGTAGGCCGGTTGAGAAAGTAATCCTTGGTGAATTTGTCCCAGTCTGTTCGAATCTCATGTGGAGCAGCTGCGTACCTATTCAAGAACAAAAACTAGCCATCGTCACAGGTACCAACAAATTGTGCAATTTACTTTGTTGCTACGTGGAACAGAATGGTGAAAACTTCACAGTATCACTAAACAAATTGGTTTTACCTTTATTTCCATTTTCGTAAATTTCATTCATGGAAGTTGATATTAGACACAAATATAAGAGAGAAATGAGGGAAAAAGAATATTCCATAAAGGAAATCTTCCTGTTTTTCATGGTTCAAGCAATCATTTCAACAACATATACTAGAATAGTGTATGAACGTGTTAGCTTAACATATTCGAATCTTCTGCTATAAATGGTGCTAAAGCTAGCATTTGCTTGCCATGAGTTATATATCGTAGTTATTAAAATTATAAGGTGCATAGATAATTATATCCTAAGCGGAAGGCAACGGCTATGCTTGATGGAAATGATTAATATGTACTTCACAAGACATTATGTAACAATAAAATCTATCATCCACGCAATGAGAGCACGGTTAAAAGGTTTCATGAACTTTAGAAATGCACCAAGGACGAAACTCATGGTCATGGTGTGCTCTTCATCGAAGTAGTGGGCCTTTGCTTGGGTAGAGGAGCAAGGGTTGTTTTACTAAACCTTGAACATGGATGCATGGCATGTAAACTTTAAATAATTATGTTCTTCAACCAGTTTCTGGGGACACATGATGAACATCCAAAAATATAGAAATAAAGCATGGATGCAGCAGATAATTTGAAATGCCTCACATCGTAGCAAACTAGGCAGCTTTGATGTTTATAGTACAATTATGGTGTCCATTTTTGTTAAGAAATCAGCAGGTCCATTTGAACTACTGTCTCACAATCGTTTACCTGTATATCTAACTGCCAATCACATATGAGAACCCAATAAAATGAGTGAAAATCAAGAAAGTCGAGTCGATACCCATAGCCCGGCAAATCGACGAGGTACCAGCTATCATTAATACGAAAATGGTTGATGCATTGTGTCTTACCTGCAAATGGAAACATGATAATATAGTTACTTTCGAAACATGATTTTATGCATGAAAAGCTAAAAAAATTCTTGTGCTTTGAATCGTTCAAGATAAATATTTTCTATCATCTTATACAGGAAATTCAATGAGTCGCTCCTTTTTGCATCACAAAATAGACAAACTCAACGTCTTATCTGACAAAAAAATTCATCTCACCATCTCCACAAACCCAAGTCACCTAATACTCTTTAGCTTCCAAAAATATTAACAAAAAAGAACACTCATAAACAGGCCATCAGTGTTCGATGAAGAAATCTATGTCTATCACGCCACAAAATGGAAAGTTTTATGATACAACTTGCACATGAGCTTCCCATAGCTATAGTACTATCTGTTATAAGTTCATTTCATCTCACATTCAATCACTCTTGAGCACCATCTATAAGCATAAAATAACAAATCCCTCTATTTGGCAATACATAAAACCTGATCCCATAGACGTTTAATGCACCTTTTTTATCTCTGGTACCAGAGGCTCTTCTTCACCAACGATGGGTACTTTTAAAAGTTATTTCTTCCAAATAATCCATTAATCCGAATATTACCTGATTTTCTTATTTTGATTCTGACAATCTTTAATATATCTGGGAATTATCAAAGAAGAAGAAGCAGCATAACCAATAAACTAGCCACACACAATTACCCAAAAAAGTGTTTGTAATACTATTAGGCACCGTTTGGCTTATGCCATGGACGAAAAATGATGTATAATACTAGAATGATAAAATGATCATTTGTAGAACTTGAGTCGTACGAAACAAAACAAAGATCTGTAATGCATTATCCTAGCATCAGACCGTGCCTCAAATTCTTCCAAGAAAAACATTCCCACCGATTGAAACGAAACATAATATCTGCCAAAAAAGCCACATCAAAATGATGTCTGACACACTGCAACAAAATGAACATACCAGGCTTCTTGGAAGTGAGCGCGAGCCGCTTCCGCCTAACGAGCGAGTTAAGAAGCGAAGATTTCCCCACATTAGACCTGCCCACGAGCGCGAATTCAGGAATCCCATCGGATGGACAGTCCTCAGTTGTTACACTGCTCTTAACAAACTCCGAATTCACAACTCAGCACCATCGCCTGCCGCATACTTACTCAACACGATGTTGGAGCCCTTCAAGATTCTCGAGCCAAAGCTGGAGATTTCGAGAGACGAAACGTCTGTATCCGGCGGCACAAAGAGGGTTTCAAGAGAAAGCGGCGAATTTTCTTGGGGCTGCGACGGAGCAGCGATTGTTGCGGAGAAGTGGGAGATGGAAGCAGGTATGGGTTTGGATACGAGGGTTGAGGTGATTAAGAGAAGCCTTCTGGATTTGGGACAAGTGAAATGAGAGATGAGGTGAATTCTTGGAAGGGGAAAATGAGGAAAAAGGAGTCATGGAATAGTTTATTAAGGAAAAGGCAGTCAATGTAATTTATATTTTTATCCTTTGTTTAAATTTATTTAAAAATTAATTTTTTTATTAGTGTATTTTAATTTTATATATAATAAAATTTATAATTTAATTAAATAAAAAAACTTACTCGACTTAATTTTTCTATCTTTCCGATTCAATCTTAGATTTCATTTCATTCTTTATCTTCACAAAAAATACTTTTATTCTCAACTTTTCATCATCTCATTTTTTGGCTAACAATTAACCACGAACAACAAATCCAAAAAAAATCATATATTGAAAAGAAATTTATTTTGAGATATGAAATTTATTGGGTTTCGTCAGTGTTCATGAACCAGAGTGAAAAGATTCACCCTGAGTCGTGAAGCCAAAGGTCGTGTCACGACCCACAGCTTCATGACCCTGGGTCGTGAAGCACAAGTCTTCACGACCCATGGGTCATGATGTGGGTCGTGAAGCACAAGTGAGTGAAAGATGGGTCGTGAAGCACAAGACCAAGGGTCGTGGGCTTCACCGACCCCGGGGTCGTGGTTTGAAGATTTCACGATCTATGGGTCGTGACACGACCCATTAATTTTAAATTTTTATAATTAATAATCTTTCTTTTGTTTTAAATTTATATAACTAATAATCTTATGTTTGTTTTTTTTTATATATTTATTTTTCCGCTAAACTTGGAAGGAATCAATTTTTTGAATGCAAGTTAACTTTAAGATCAAAATACGTTGAGATCTGTAAGAAGATTGTATCATTTTTAAATGAGAAAGAGATAGAATATTTGGTGGAGTACACTCAATTTGGTAATTTAATTTTATGTGCTAAGGATTATAACAATTTCAATCAAAACTGAGTCGAGGGTTATGAACTCGTCACAAAATTGGGTCGAGATTATACTCGACCCACGACCCACAAATTGGGTCGCGTGGGGTCGAGATGGGTCGAGAAGCATATATATATGTATAGATTTTAATATATTGTAACAGATGGGTCGAGAAGCATATTATTATAAAATTTGTTAAAAATTTTAGTATAATTATAAAATTTGTTAATGTTTACATATAATAAACATTAATTTCATATGGTTTGATATACATTCATTACATTAAAGTGAATATGTGATGAAATTTGTTATAAATTTTTTTAGCTCTATTATTATAAAATTTGTTAAGAATTTTAGTAGAATTATAAAATTTGTTAATGTTTATATACAATAAACATTAATTTCATATGCTTCGATATACATTCATTAAAGTAAATATGTAATGAAATTTATTATGAATTTTTTTAGTTTTATTATTATAAAATCTGTTATGAATTTTAGTGGAATTATAAAATTTGTTAAGATTTTTAGTCGAGTATAAATTCAACACACATTGTTAGAATAAGAGATACATTCTTCTACTTGTTATGAATTTTTTAACTAACATACTTAAATTATAACATATAACTAATGTTTACACAAATAAATTTTTTATATATATTTACATTCTAATCATATATAAAGTGAATTATATATTATAAAATGATCAAAACTCAAAAATATCAAAAATTTCTACCCACTCGACCCATCTCGACCCAAACTCGACCCAAACCCTAAACCCTAAACAAAATCCTAAACCAAACTTCTAACATTATCACTCGACACACTCTTTTTATTATTTTTTATTTAAAAAACAAAGAAATAAAAAAAAATTTAGAAGAGTGGGTCGAGCACTCTTCATTTTTTTTATTTAAAAAAAATAAAAAAAAATTAGAATTTTTTTTTTTTTAAAAAATAGAAGTAGAAGAGTGGGTCGTGCTCTTCTCGACCCACTCTTCCATTTTTTTTATTTTTTTTAAAAAAAATCTATTTTTAAAAAATAAAAAAAATTAGAAGTAAAAGAGTGGCCCACTCTTCATTTTTTTAACAAGCTAATTAATGATCTTATCTAACTAATACATTCAATTCCCTTTTCTCGATTTTAAAAAGTCAAAATCCTTTTTATTTAATTAAATTTTAAATAGATCGTATGTTTTTTATTGACCCTCTCAGCTATGGCGTTTTCACGTTCAGTGTGTGCGTCGCTGTGGATGGGAGCGAGTGCAGATACTGTCCGAGATTCGGTTTGGCCTTTTGGGATATTGTTTTGTTTGTTAATTGTTTTCGAAATCTTGACGTCATAATTTACACATGGCCACGGGCCGGGGCCGGGGCCGGGGCGGAAACCTTTATTTGGGTCGTCTGTTGTCAGTTATGATTCGGTGCGATCTTTTTATTTTTTTAAAAAAAATTAAAAACATTTAAAGAATTAAAAAATAAATTCTAAAAAAAAGCTCACATAATCGAAGTTATAAAAACTCTACTAAATATTTTACTATCTAAATAAAAAATTTTATTATATTTCTTTAATAAAAATTCTATTACATCTCAACTTTCAACGTCTTATATAAAAATATATATTGCATTTCATTATATTAAGTCACACCATCATATTTTTTCTCATCGTTGTTTTAGATGTTCTCTCGATTTCGTCCTGGTATTCTTCATCAATTTTAATAGTTTTGGATGTTCTCTCGGTTTCGTCCTGGTATTCTTCATCAATTTTAATATGTTGTGTTCGGCTAACGGCTTTTGACAAATCATTGAGAAAATATTGAACTTCCAAATTTTAAGACATTAAGTTAAAACGTCTCGCATCCAATTAATTTCCGCTAATACTAAAATATTGTTTTAATGCTACCGTTGAAACGAGGCAAGCTAGCATTTCTTTTTATCATTATAGACAAAATTACATGTATTTGTGTTTTTTGCGATCCTCATCGCAAAATATTGAAAGTTTCAGTCGTTTGCATCACTGATATAAAAATTAATGGTAAAATGATTCTCAAGTTCCTGACTGGAACTTGAGGATCCTCGACGTTTCGTTTGTTCTCTTAATAAAAACTGGTTTTTAGTAAGTTTAGAAGTAATATTACTAGTGGTAGTGGATTGTATTTCATGTGGAACAGTTTGTCTACCATAGTTGATGTTATATTCATTATAAATATCATATAACTGAGTTTTAGTATTAAAAAAATCAATGAGATATTAGAAACTGTTTCCGTAACATGGTCTAAAGATATTGTTAATGTTTCTTGTAAACCATCTAATTTAAGTCTATGATATTAAACAAAGCACATAAAAATATTTCAAGAATTTGTAAACAATATTTTTCTCATTTTTCTTTCATGACATAAATACATTGAACTAAATATCATCACTGGATTTAATAGGTTCTCTAAAAATACATGTAGTGTTGCAACAATGTGTTAAAACTAAATGAGAAGTATGATAATAAACACTAGATAATTGATCACTAGCATCATTAAAAATTTATTAAATTTCACAAATATTAGGACATATGTTTTATTTCTTTGAAAATAAATAAATATGATGAGCTTGAGCATATTGATGAAAAAATATACATAATAAGTCTTTATATTCAAAAGACGATAATAATAATTTGTATGTTGAATTTCAAAGAATTGGAACGTCTCGTGCAAACCGTTTAGATCTCATACCATTTATTGCAAAATTTTCCCCATTGTTTCATAATTTGAGAATGCGCCCATAAATAATAAATTATGTTTCTAATTGATTGAATATGTGATGATACATTTTTTAAGTTCATCATGAACACACAAATTTAAAATATGATATATCCACCTAATATGAAAAATTTATTACCTATTGATAATTTACTTATTTTAATAAGCTCACTAATACTAGAAGTATTAGCACTAGTATTATAAAAAAATTTGAAAAAACTAACAATATTCTTCCAAAATAACAAATATAAGTTGAGAAATGCTTTTGTGTCGTGTGTGTTTCATTAAAACATCTATATGCAAACAATATTTTTGAATGTTCCAAGAATTATCAATCCAATAACATGTAATACTCATATGTGAACAACTTTGCCAAAACTCACTCCAAATATCGGAACACAAATAAACTTTATTATTTAAACTAACGAATTCTTTAATTTTTTATAAATGATTAATTTTTTAAGTATGCGTTTGTGAGTATTTTGTGGAATACGTCTAATAGAAATATTTGTACATGTTGAAAGCCGATTTTAAAAGATAATTTATCAATAATAACTAAAAAATCGTTGCTCAACCGCAAAAAATTTAGCCATTTTTCTCTAAATTTAGATTCGTCAAATTTAAAAGGTTGAGAATCATTATCCGATTGAGAAGAGAATGTCATAATTTGAGTTTGAGAACGATCAATGCCAATTTCCACCGGATGATTTTTCTTCACGTGCCACATCAAAGTTCCATAACCACCTCATTGTTGAAATTTGTAAGTTTTTGAATAATATTTGCATTTGGCTTGCATATCATCGGAGGGAAGCTTCATCTTTTCGAAATGTTTGATGAAGATATTGGATGTCGGGGGAGGCACCGCTCGAATTTTACTTTTAGACTTCGTCGGATTGCTCATACTTTTCTTGACTCTGATGATGATGTGTTTGTTGAGCCTCTTGTTCACATTCTTGATGTTCATCACTTGAAAAATCAAGATCATAACCATCGATATTGAAAGAAGGAAAACTGCAATATTCGAACTCAGGTGGCATGATGCTCTTTCCCTTTCCTTTGTCACCCCTACGACTTGATCCGGATCCGGTCATTTGTATAAATATGAAATTGAAGTAATTATAAAAATAAATCAACAAGTGAAAATAAATCAATAATCGAGACTTGATATTTTCATAATCAAGAAACAATTGAGAATTAGAGATTTAAAAAAATTGTGTGAAAAATATAAAGCGTGTTTGGAGGAATTATAAAAAAAATCGTGTAACGATCGACACGTCAGTTCGGGTTCTGGCCGACTTGGCTGGTCGATCGTTGCAAAATGACCACGAATCATGGTCTTTGATTTCAAACGATTTTTTTTTTAAAAAAAGAAAAAAGAACAGCCAACCTGGCGGGTCATCTTCAACATTCACTTGATCAATCGATCTTGGTCGTTCATTTAAAATATAAAAAAATTTGGCTGAACCGCCGGGTTCGATGGCTTTTACACTCGTAAACCATAACAAGACCATATTAGGGCTTGTTCCGATCACTGTTCTAGGTCAAACCCGATACAACGAACTGGTTCCCGTTCAGGTGCAGGTTTGACCCAACCTTTGGTCAGGTCTACGTAATATGAGCAAAGATGCTAGCACAAGGATTTATAAAAAAAAAAAAAAGGATTCTACCATTTTGGTCAATGAAATGTTAACAAAAATATTGTACCCACACATTATGTCTAACGGTCAAATTTTAATTTAAATATGTGGACCTAATATATTTTTAAGGATCTTGTTAGTATATGGGCTGTACCACGGCCCATATACTAAAGTTAGGATCCAGCCCAAATTGGTGAACCGCTATTTTGGTATTACGTACTTTAGCTCTTTGTGAACACGTTTCCTTTCTCGTATTTTAAATCCATGTACAGAACATTCCAATTCAATTGAATTGATCAATTCTTTCCCAATAGCGGTTATCAGTTTAACATGGTATCAGAGCGAGTACGGGATTCCTGATCGTGATCTTCACCACTGATTCCCTGTCCCCAGCTCAAGCTCACAGCTGAATTTGTGATCTATCGGTTGAAATCGATGAGTATTTCTTCTTCTCCTTGTAAATTCGAGTGATTTTCTTTACTCCGGGCAGCTGTGTTTATGGCAAACAACACGAATTTCAATGATCCATTGTTCTTGCACCCGTCGGATGCTCCAGGTATGACTATCGTTACTGAGCAGTTAACAGGGGTAGAAAATTATGGCGTATGGAGCCGCGCTATGCTGATAGCACTCCGAGCCAAAAATAAAATAGCACTTATTGATGGTACGTGTAAACGTCCAGCTACAGGGCATGTTACATTACATCAGTGGGAAAGATGTAATGCATTGGTATTATCATGGATCATGAATTCGGTTTCAAAAGATATATTTGGAGGAATTGTGTATTCCAGCGATGCTTCTACGGTTTGGTCAGATTTAAAAGATCAATTCGATAAAATTAATGGCTCCAGGATCTTTTCTCTTCACCGAGAGCTTGGAAGATTGACTCAAGGCAATAACACAATCTCGATGTATTTTTGTAAATTGAAACAGCTGTGGGATGAGTATAGTTCTTTGGTGACTCTACCATCATGTGAATGTGCTGCGGCACGAAAGTACGTTGAGCATGATCAACAGCAACGTTTATTGCAATTTTTGATGGGGCTTAATGATAGTTATATGCATGTTCGAAGTCAAATTTTGATGATGGTGCCTCTGCCAACAGTTGTTCAGGCCTTTTCCTTGCTATCTCAAGAAGAATCTCATCGCTTGCTATCTTCAGTTGAGCACCCTGCTGCAGTTTTCTACTCATGACAGGGGCAGGGTGATGAGTGAAGGAGAGATGTGCTGACGTGTGACCACTGTGGGTTGAATGGTCATGTTAAAGCCCACAGCTTCAAATTGGTAGGATATCCGCCAGGACACAGATTATATAAACCACAGCAAGGGAAAGAAAATTTTAGGCATCCTAATCGAGATTTTTACAGGCCCAAACTTGGTGCTATGGCTCACAATGTGACTGGAAATGATAATGAATCAACACCACAAGCCACTGCAGGGGCTACAGCTAGTTTTACACCAGCTCAATATGCTGAAATACTAAAGTTGCTAGGAAGTACTACCTTGCATTCTTCAAACACTAATGTTGTCAATAATCTTCCATCATCGAGCACCAATGTTGCTAACATGGCTGGGCATGTCACTGAAGAAACTCAAGCAGATTGGATCATCGATATAGGGGCTAACGAGCATATGACTGGTAATTACTCCCTTACATGGTGCTACGTCTTTGTGTGCTTCCCCTAGTTCCGTGAGGTTGCCAAATGGTGATCAACTCCTCGTTAGTGATAAAGGATCTGTGGCCATTTCAGAAAACATTCTTGTTCACGATGTGCTATTTGTTCCTAACTTTCGATACAACCTCTTCTCTGTTTCCAAGTTCACTAAATCCTATAATTGTTGTGTTACATTTCATCCCAATTGTTGCACATTTCAGGACCGCACAAGTGGGAGGATAATTTGGACTGGTAAAGAGCGCCATGGACTTTATTACTTGTCTACAGCATTGTCCCTGCCTTCTTCCATCCACCATAATACACCACAGTGTAACACTTTCATTTCTTGTACTTCTGTGAGTAGTGACTTGTGGCATCAAAGACTAGGACATATGTCTTTATCTAGAATGCATTTTTTACCTTTTCTGTCAAAGCAATTACATTTGTCTCACTGTGGGATTTGTCCTAAGTCGAAACAAACATGGTTGAGTTTTCCTAAAGCAAGTTTGTCTAAGTCGCTTGGTTTGTTCGAATTAGTCCATATGGACATTTGGGCCCTTTTAGAACCCCAACCTATAATGGAGAAAAGTATTTCCTCACAATTGTGGATGATTTTTCTCGAGGGACATGGATTTATCTTATGCAGTCTAAGATGGACATTCTTCGGCTCTTAAGCCAGTTTGTTGCTATGGTTACCATCCAATTTTTGTCCAAAATCAAAACAATTTGGACGGATAATGCTTCTGATTTCTTTAAGCATGAATGTAGTTCATTGTTTATGTCACTTGGGATTGTGCACCAAAGCTCATGTCCATATACTCCTCAACAAAATGGGGTAGTTGAAAGAAAACACCGCCATATACTTGACTTACTCGAGCTTTATTTTTCCAATCATCCATTCCTCTTCGTTTTTGGGGAGATTGTGTTCTCACCGCGGTGTACCTTATAAACCGCACTCCCAGCCCACTTATTACCAATAAAACTCCTTTTGAAGTCATTTTTGGCAAGCCCCCTTCTTATGATTTTTTAAGGGTGTTTGGTTGCCTATGTTATGCAACGCCTCTACATGTCAATCACAAATTCTCACCTCGAGCTAAGGCTTGTGTATTCTTAGGATATTCTGTCCTTCAAAAGGGTTATAAGGTTATGGACCTTGACACCAAAAGATTTTTTGTTTCCAGAGATGTTGTGTTTCATGAATCTTGTTTTCCATTTGCCACAAACTTACCGCCCAGCTCTATTTTCCCTGAGTCTAGCCCGATTACTGATTATCCTCCACTAGAAGACCTCAACTTGTCTGATATTACCACCCCAGCTGATACATCTCCTCCTTCCTTGCGGAGATCATCTCGGTTTACTAAGCCCCCGACTTGGACAAAGGATTTTTCTTGTCCCTCTTTGTCTCAAGTCCACACCACTTTCTGTACATACCCCATTTCCAACCATATCAGTTACTCTCAATTTCCCCGTCCTATCAAAGTTTTCTCACAAAAATTTCTTCTACCACCGAGCCACGTTCTTACCACGAGGCAATCTCAGATCCTAGGTGGAAGCATGCAATGGATTTAGAACTCACAGCTCTTGACTCTACTCATACATGGGATGTAGTTGATTTACCTCCTTATGCCAAGCCTATCGGGTGTCGTTGGGTGTATAATTTGAAATTCTTACCTAATGGGAAAGTTGAGAAATTTAAAGCACGTCTTGTTGCAAAAGGCTATACACAACAAGCCGGAGTTGACTTCCATGACACATTCTCTCCTGCAGCTAAGATCACCACCATCCATTGTTTTTTGAGTACAGCCGCTGTCCGTGGTTGGAATTTGTTTCAAATGGATGTTGCCAATGCTTTTCTTCAAGGCGATTTGGATGAAGAGATTTTTATGCACCTTCCTCTTGGATATCATGTTCAAGGGAAGAATCGGGTTTGCCGCCTTCGCAAGTCACTCTATGGGTTGAAACAGGCCTCCCGCCAATGGAACCAAAAATTTGCTGCTGTCATGATTGAAGCTGGTTTCACACAGTCGCACCATGATCACTCCTTGTTCATCCATCACGATGATCAAGTTACCACTCTTTTAGTGGTCTATGTCGATGATATCGTCATTACTGGTAGTAGCACAGACGCCATTACTGCTTTGAAGAAATTTTTACATTCTAAGCTTGAGCTTCGGGACCTTGGACCATTGAAATATTTCCTGGGCATTGAAATAGCACGCTCAACCGCTGGGATTTTTTTGAATCAGCGTCAGTATGCCTTGGATCTCATTGCTACAGCTGGCATTCTTGGAGCTAAACCATTTGATACCCCTGCTGAACAACATCTGAAACTCACTTCTCATGAGTTTGATCTTTTGTTCACTTCTCCATCACTCCCTGCCTCGGATGGCATTCTCGCTGATCCCGACGCCTATAAGCGCTTAGTTGGGAGACTGATTTATCTAACCATTACCAGGCCCGACATCTGCTATGTTGTTCAACGATTGAGCCAATTTATGCATTCCCCCAAACGTTCTCATATGGACGCTGCTATCCGCGTTGTCAAGTATCTCAAAGGCTCTCCTGGTATGGGCATTCTTTTGTCCGCTAACAGTTCATTACACTTGTCTGCCTATTGTGACTCGGATTGGGCTTCTTATCCCATGTCTCATCGATCACTTACTGGTTTTTGCATTAAAATGGGTGATTCCCTGGTGTCATGGCGTACAAAGAAGCAAAGTGTCGTTTCCAGATCCTCGGCTGAGGCGGAATATAGAGCCATGGCCACTACCGCATGTGAGATCATTTGGATACAAGGCTTGCTCACTGATATGGGCGTGCAGTTCTCTGGTCCTACTATATTATACTGTGATAACAATGCTGCTATGCACATTGCCGCTAATTCAATGTTCCATGAACGCACCAAACATATTGACATCGATTGTCACCTCGTCCGCGACAAGATCAAATCTGGGTGCTTTCAAACGTCATATGTAGCTTCTTCGCAGCAACTCGCAGATATCTTCACCAAAGGCTTGAGTGCCGATCAACATCATTTTCTCTTATCCAAGCTTGGTGTCCACAACTTATTCCAAGCTTGAAGGGGGGGTGTTAGTATATGGGCTGTGGTACAGCCCATATACTAAAGTTAGGATCCAGCCCAAATTGGTGAATCGCTATTTTGGTTTTACGTCTTTAGCTCTTTGTGAACACGTTTCTTTTCTCGTATTATAAATCCATGTACAGAACATTCCAATTCAATTGAGTTGATCAATTCTTTCCCAATAGCGGTTATCAGTTTAACAGATCTTACATGTCTAAATCAATTTTAGAACTTCTAATTTAGTATTGATATTATGCCCCTTATGATAGCTTGAACTCTACCCTTTTGGAGATTTTACTGTCACATGAACAATAAGTCGATCTTATCGTCAGATGAACAAGCCATCACAGGTGTACCACAATAAGTGTAAATATTAATCGATATAAATTATTCAGTAAAAAATAAATAAATAAATCGATATAAATTCTAATCCCATCTTATCCAGGTTCCAACTCCGGAATGAACTAGATTTCACTAACATAATATCTGTTTCTATCATTATTTTTTAGAATGACATTTTAATATGAAATAAAAATTGATCCTATGTTTAATTTAAGATTAAAAAACAATATTTATTTTAGCATAGTACTGCAAAGAATAATAAGTTAATTTCACATAATACCTCTTGTTGTGACGAAATAATTGAAGGCCTTAAAAATTTTTTTGTTATTTTTAAATGATTATCCTTTGTGTTTACAAGAATTTCAGTGAAGAAGAAAAACACAGTCAAAAGAATCTAACTTCAAATGATAATCCAAATATAAAAGAGTAAATGTTTCTGGATAATTGGATTGAGATTTTGGGCATAAATGCGGCAACACAAGAAAACAATGTATCGCAAACATATAAAAACGCCTTTTCATCAAAATAGAAAGCCTATAAGATGCAAAAATGAACTCATGCCATCGTCCTCTTTAGCAGTATATCGAAGCCAAGAACTCTACATTCACAAAACGTTCATATCCGGGGCAGAAATCAAGTTTTACATGTATTCTAGTCAATGAAAGTTCGAAAAATGATCCCAGAAGAGAAGACGGAACCAACCGAAACAATGAACAAGTAATTACCAATTACCCGCCTTCTTGTTTTTCTTCGTTCAAAGGAAGCAACGATTTGAACCACTGCTTCCAAGGGGCATCTTCTTGTTGCTCAAGCCACGAAAGAAAGCAGCTATCCAATAAACAGAAAAAATTGACGTAAAGGAGTTGATAGCGAACAGGAATGAATCGAAAATTGGCAACTTGAACAATTGGCCAGATGCCTCCCTCTAAAATCAAGGCTGGGAGAAAGTCTCTCTTAACATCTTCTTTGACCTGAGTGGCACTTTTACCCGTAGAAAAGCCCATGTAAGTGAAAAACAGGAGTAAATCCAAGGGCCCAAAGATTATGCCATCAACTGCTACTTTTGTGCCGACAAAACGGAAGGAATTGGGCCGTAGTTGTAGCCTTAATCTAATGAAACGGTCCAGCCCTTCATACCTGAATGGAAGAAGGATTGAGATCCGTACAGCCTGTGCGTGTGTAATGACGGGAATCAAAGATTACTTGAAGTCTAAAGCACCATCCGTTTCTAATCCATGACATAATGTTTAGTGGGCTAAAACTTTATTAATCTTACTTTTAAACAATAGATACACGATGAAAAGTGAACAGAACACAACAAAGGATTTACATCATTTGACTGTGAATGCACACATCCCCGACACAATTCAGCCTTGAAGAAATAAATCCATGATATAATGCTCAGAGGGCATTCTAACCTAATTATAATTAATCTGATTTCAATTTTTTTAATTAATCTGATTTAAATTTTTTTTTGGATTTCTACAGCATTCAGTGTTCATGAAGTTTCTAACAGTGATATTTTCAACAACATTAGTAAATGGTTATTATTACATCATGAGAATTTCCACAGATGGATAATATCAAATAATGAACCATTGTTTCGTTACTGTGACCTCGTCTTAGAAATTACTGAGTGAGAATATGTCAAAATCTCCTTTTTGTCAATTTCAATCTGGTCATCAAGAACATGAGCAAAGTCACAGAAAATTACCTAGTTACCTACTTGTCCATTTTCAAATTTAAACATGTGATGTAACTCAAAACCAAAAGCTTTCATATTTAATTTAGTAGGACCTCTGAGTATAGAAAACGAGGGTTTGCCTCTCAAAATCATAACTCAATAGAAAACTACCAGAAATGCCCAACTGGACCAACAAATCCAAGCCCAAACAAGCTCGTAGTAGCGACTCTTCTCCAATTGATCTTAAATTCTTTATCTTCATCCTGCAGAGGAAACAATGGTATCACTATTCAGTGATGTGAAAATGAAGATGTTAAGCTTCTTAGAGTAACAGATATCCAAATTGCCAAAGCTGTGTATGACTATCAGACGTGTGAGCAGGAAGAAGAAAAAAATGTTCATTTCATGCTCATTTTGGCAGGCTTCACGCACACGAGGGGTTGGTGACCGTTCAATTTTCAACAAGTATTAGAAACACCAGGGAAAAGGAATAAAGAATGCTAGCGCAAAATTTTGTTATATCTGATGCATAAAGGATAAAAGCACAATCTGATTCCTAAAACCAAAAGTAAACTTACCATTGTGAGACTGGTCATATCTTTCTCCATCTTTTATGAAAACACATAAACATGATAACTCTAATCATTCATAGATAAAAGCTCTGCCCACGACTGCAGAAAGCATCATGAGTTTGTTCCATCCAAAGGAAAAAACACATATACATAAGTATATAAACAGCACGGCTTAAAGAAAGCTAAACGACATCTTGCATAAACATTCTTCAAGATTGGAAGAAAATACGTAGTAGGTTAAAGATTTTTTTTGATAGGAAGTAGTAGGTTAAAGATAAACATGAGGACTTTGTTTTCCTTTCAACAACTCAGTAAAATCAATTCAAAGTATAAGAGGGACACTCATGTTGAAGATTCATGTCAATTCGGGAAAAATAGACCAAATACCAGTTGACAATCAACAAGATATGGCGCGCAAAGAAAGTCTTCCTCCTCACTAAAGAATGATTAAACCATTAATATCTTATCCTCCTTCCAGTATTAACATCTCACTTCCCCGCCAGAAAAGTTTACATTTAGGATTCTTGAGAGATCCTGAGCGTATTGAGACCGAACACTTAATAACTATGCATACCCACATATTATAACATTTGACTTCACATAGTCTGTGAAAAAAACATGCAACATGTATACAAAGAATATAGACCCATAGCAGATGTAACAAGTTAATGTCTTTGATTACTCATTTTCTGGAGATGTTTAATGCCCTTTGAACAATAAAACCACATCAAGACAGACAAATAAGGGTTTTCAGTTACCAGCATTTTGTTCAACAAAATACAGCAAACATCTACAAAAAATTCCCACCCCGTACACTCGAAGCACACACAACGCATATTTCCTTCTAATAACACACAAAACATAGTCCTATAACTTGAGAAAAGAAACGCAAGTACAAACAGATAAAAAAAAATACCCATTCCATCAAACACGAACAGTAAACAAAATTAGGCGCAACCCATTGCGCCCACCTCAGAAAAATCAAATTAGAAAATAAAAAACCATACGAAAACAGAGCCATTAAAAATGATAAAAAAAAAAAAAACCCCCTCACATAATTTCTTCTGGAAGTGGATTGAGTGACGGTTTGAGCAGCAATATCACCAACTCCCCAAATCAAGCCGGAGCTAATCACCTGGGTCTTAACTGGGTGCGTCGCCAAGCAATTCTGGTACGATTTCCACAGCCTCAACATATCACAAACATAAGAAGAAGAAAAAAAGAAGAACTCAAATGAAGAGAATGGAATGCGGGGAGAAAGCAAGTGGTTTAGGTTGAATTTGCGTGGGCAAATTATTGTTTAGTGATGTTTTGACAATTGGATGAATTTTTATTCACCTAATTTCTCCATTCCTCCTTTGTCTCTTTCTTCTATTGATTATCATTATTATTTTAATCTAATCACAACGCCAAGTAATCAATTTGAAGCGAATTTTTGAGTTACAAGTTTGACAACAATAATTAGTTTCTTTCTTGCCAAGTAATCAATTCATCCGTGACATATATCGCACTTGAAATACAACGATAAGTTAAAATCTTGATCTTCTTGATAATGGCGTCAACATCCGGCTTTTCGTTTTTAAAAATCGCCCTATTCCTCTTGTTCCAAACATGATATATCGTAGCTGCAAGTGTCATACATATCATCTTTTTAATCGTTGAGTTGCCTCGGTAAACACCTCGAAAGACTTTGAGGACAACCGTTGCTGATCCCATACCTTTCTTCATGCCCAACCAATCTAGAATACCATCCCATATCTTTTTCGAAACCCTGCATCTGAAGTAAATGTGGTCGTTGGACTCCTGTGCATCACTACACAGCACAGACATTCTGAATTTAATTCTCATTCACAATCTTCTCAAAGCAATGATAATAGTAGGCGAAAGATAGTTAAAGAATCACACTCTATAAATACACCATCAGAGGGCATAATAAAGACATAATTTTTACACACAATTACATGCACAAAAATTCACAAAACCTTCATTTATTGTCGCAACAAGTCTCGGCCACTTCACAATTTTTGGTTAAAAATTCAGCCATCATTGTTTTTCCATCGTCATGCTTCTGCCACTGCACCGGCTCTGGATTCTGAAAAATCGGACGTCGCGGTCTCAACGCACAAATCTCTTGCGATTTCTAGTCAATCCAAGCGAAGAATGCATTCTCTGATCGTGGACCGGATTTGACGATCAATCCGAAGGAGATCCGTTTGTAGGGATTTACAAGAATGACTACCTCCGCTTGAAAATCAGAATAGTTTGCAGCCAGCATTATATATGCGCATATATAACAATCTTTACGCTCTATGAATGATTTAAACACATGACACACAAGGACTGTTTCGAATGTCGAAACAAAATTTTTAAACTTTTTTTGCTCCTTGAGTGCTAGAAAACGATGCCCAACATTGAGCTCATCAAGAACTCATTTTTGTTTTATAGATGTTTGCTTCCAAATTTTACTGTTTACAAATTTATATCACACTTTAAGGATTTGTATGTGGTCATTTTGTTGAAACGATGTGCAACAGAATTTCGTCGTTTGAGGAATTTGTTTGAAATGAAATAAATTACAAAATATCATAATTTTTATAAAAATATTATAATTATTGACTAATAAATTATATATGAATACAAAGAGTAAGATATTTATTTTCACAATATAATTTTTAACTAAATAGATTTTTTTATAGAAAAAAATTAATCAATAAAATAATTTAGAAAATAAAAATGTGTTATCTAATAAATTTAATTTTTTGTATTTTCTTATCAGGTTAGTATCAGAATCACTTATTTACCAAAAATTATACCTTGAACAAAATTCACTTTTGGCGTTATCGGATCGTCGATCGAGGTTATAATGAGTTCGGAATCATTTATTTAACGAATTGAGATTAATTTGCTGATTAAACGAAGATATTAGTAGTGGTGACTACTAATATGTACAAATTCTCATTACATGTTCTAGAGAAGTATAAAGTTAAATTAAATTATGGGTTAATTATATAGATTAAATAATGATTATTTAATTTAATTGATATATTTATGCATGTATTAAAAGTGCATATATATATACACACACACACACATATTTTATATATGTATATATGGTATTAGTATATCTTATATTATCAGAAGTTGATAAATACATTATACATTAATAATATGAAAATTCTAATATAATGAAATAATAGAGTTC
Source organism: Primulina tabacum (assembly GCF_025594145.1). Taxonomy (NCBI): domain Eukaryota; kingdom Viridiplantae; phylum Streptophyta; class Magnoliopsida; order Lamiales; family Gesneriaceae; genus Primulina; species Primulina tabacum. Next base: position 30,767,552 of record NC_134563.1, read on the forward strand.
TGGTGGGACAAAGATAGAGCATTTTTGTAGGAAAAGAACTCTTGATGGGATCAAGAATCACACTCTATAAATATACCATTAGAGGGCATAATAAAGACATAATTTTTGCGCACAATTACATGCACAAAAATTCACAAAACCTTCCCTTCATTGTCACAACAAGTCTCGGCCATTTCACAATTTTTGGTTGAAAAATTCAGCCATCATTGTTTTTCCATCGTCGTGCTTCTGCCACTGCACCGGCTCTGGATTCTGAAAAATCGGACGTCGCGGTCTCAACGCACAAATCTCTTGCGATTTCTAGTCAATCCAAGCGAATAATGCATTCTCTGATCGTGGACCGGATTTGACGATCAATCCGAAGGAGATCCGTTTGTAGGGATTTACTAAGAATGACTACCTCCGCTTGAAAATCAGAATAGTTTGCAGCCAGCATTATATATGCGCATATATAACAATCTTTACGCTCTATGAATGATTTAAACACATGACACACAAGGACTGTTTCGAATGTCGAAACAAAATTTTTAAACTTTTTTTGCTCCTTGGGTGCTAGAAAACGATGCCCAACATTGAGCTCATCAAGAATTCATTTTTGTTTTATAGATGTTTGCTTCCAAATTTTACTGTTTACAAATTTATATCACACTTTAAGGATTTGTATGTGGTCATTTTGTTGAAACAATGTGCAACAGAATTTCGTCGTTTGAGGAATTTATTTGAAATGAAATAAATTACAAAATATCATAATTTTTATAAAAATATTAGTAAATTATATATGAATACAAAGAGTAAGATATTTATTTTCACAATATGATTTTTAAGTAAATAGATTTTTTTGTAGAAAAAAATTAATCAATAAAATAATTTAGAAAATAAAAATGTATTATCTAATAAATTTAATTTTTGTATTTTCTTAGCAAGCTAGTATTAGAATCATTTATTTACCAAACATTCTGAACTCGAATTTCACTTTTAGCTTCGAAAACTATGCACTTCTGGTTTTATCTATGTAAAATTTTAAAAAATTTAATCATGCATAATCCTTTTCAAAAAATCCCTTGCTCTACAAATGATATTATGCATATAGACAGGTGTTTGTGCATGTATCTATACTATTTTATTAAATTTGAGACACTTAGAGTAACTAACTTTGGTGTCATAGTCTGTTTTAATAATTATATATATTAATAAAATGTTAAAATTTTAATGCAAGTAATATGTACTTTAGCAGATAGAGTCTTTGTTTTTTTGGGTTTATGTTATATGTTCAATTCTTATTGTGGTCATTTTTTTATTCTTTTATTTTTCAATTTATTTTTTAATTTATATATCAAAATTACGGTGTAGTCCATCATTATTTATTATAATTATATTTTGATTTTGTCTAGTACACCGACGCATGCGTTGCGTGTTTATATAATATTTTTTATAATTCATTTGATTTATATTTAAATGAGTGGTGATGAAATCCAATAAATATACTTTTTTGTGTAGCAACAAAATCCAGTTATTTACATGGTAAAAATAAAAATAAAGAGACGTGGAAACTCACCCTTTATTTCCTCTCTCCAAAGAAATAGCACGTATATTTATAATATTTAGAAAATAATTTTATAGATATGTATCGTTGAAATATGCCATCTGGTCAACTGATTTCATATTTCAGAACTCTAGGAATAAAAAGTCATTATTTTAAAGTAAAAATAATCTTAAATGGAAAGTAAAAATAATCTTAAATGGAAAAGAATCATTCAAAACGAAGACCCACGAACATGATTCGACCAATTCTCGGACGAAGATCAATGTCAATGGATCCAACTAGTGAAATAGGACTAGTCGGTTCTTTTCTTTTAAAATTTAAAAGTTTGCACATATATTATGTTGGTAGGATTTCTCTGGAACATATTCAGTAGATCTGCTACTTGAAAACAACAAGATTAATAAAATTATGTTAGCAAATTTTAAGTCGAGCAAGAGAGAACCATTTGTCCTTAAGTTCTCGTACATACTGCTCAAGGGATACGACAATCGTCTCCCAAGATATAACGATTTCCAACTTGTGATAGTAGCATTACAAATCACAAATTTTATAACCAGAAATGTAGCAAACTCCCTTTGAGAAGAAAGAAGAGGAAAAGTTCGAAATGAATGCAAGTATTCTTCTTATTATTTGATTATCTCAAATGTAATGTTATTTCTGAAAAGTATATCTTAATTTATTAAGATGAATTAGTATTTAAGTCACAATTCTCAAAATTGTGACTAAAAGACAATGTTGAACAATACAATCACTTTTATATGTAAATAAAAGGCAACAGATCACGAAATCTCGAAACTAGGGTTTCAGTCATGAATTCGCGTCAAGACGCACGGTGGCAAACTGAAATCGTGCTGCTAAGCACGTGGTGCTAGATTCATCTTCACTTTGGGTAGGAGGGGGCGTGGCTGTGCGGAATGGGGGTACGGCGTGCGAGCCTTGCTGCCTCAGTAGGTGGTTTGTGCTGGAGCGGGCGGCGGCACACTGGGAATGCACAAGTGCACAACTGGGCTATCTCTTGTGCTTGGTTGCTCGAGCTTAGTTCACGAAGTGCTCGCTTGAATTCCTTCAATTGTTTAAATATACTTGATGATTCATCTTCAATCACCATCAATCATTTAAAATCGACACAACAAAGCTTCTTGAAATTCTCTTGAAATATTAGCACATAATGTCTGGTCATATTCATATCATACTCGACTTCTTCAAAAAGATTTGTCTTCAAATCTTCACTACCTACAGAAAAACAGAGCAGTTAGTAACACAAATAATTATGTTATCCATATGTTCATCTTTCAATTCTAGCTTGTAGGCGCTATCCTTCACTTGCTCCATCAACTCTAAAAAACCCAACTTCATGGTGGTTGCCTTCGCCATGTCTTCATTAATTACACTAAATTATAAATAACAAATGAAATCAAATGATAATAATAAGACCTCATTAAGAACTAAGAAAATTAAGTTCCCCCCCTTTCTCAGGATTAATTAACCCCACAACATAATTCATACAACTGTACGACCTTTGCTTGCTAGAAATAATAAGAATTTCATGCAACATATAAGAATATAGCCTAGATTTTATTTTCCTATATGCAAATAATCGAGACAACAAAGCTTCTTGAAATTCTCTCCAAATATTAGAACGTAATGCCTGCTCAGATTCATATCAACAAGATAAGCAGAGGCGTCTAGGAGCCTCCCCAATTGCCTGAAAATTTCCATGCCGCACTCAGAGCCCATTTTGGGTGCTCCAGCCCCTCTTTTGGTACATGTTTTACTCCATTTTGTATGGTCGAGCTTTTTTCATATTTTTCTTTGCTTAATTTCTATTTATTAAGCTTAAAACATTCCAACATTTCCCCAGATTAATGAAATTATTGCATGAATGCATGTGATTTCGAAAGAGAACGAAAAATCTTCACATCAAAAAAATTAGATTTTTTGAATTTGAACCTTCCTTAATATAATAATATCGGATTTACTAGGTCACAAAGTGCATTCCCTACCATTTCTATTTGGTTTTATTGGTTAATCCGTTTTGGCCACATAACATGTCTTGGCTTCATAATTGTTTCGTGGAGGCGACCTTTCCTCATACTTACATAGGTGGTCTCTTTTTTAAGAGTATCATATCATATTTCGCCTTTTACAAGCAAAAGAACCATTAAAATTACAAAGCTTATTCTCACTACATTTGTAGGAACAACACTATTTGTCCAAGGAATATTTGTCCTAGGAATCCAACACAAGTCTTAGTAATTTAGTTTTACCAATGAACCAAGATTTTGGGATTTCCAATCAATAAGGTTGGTTTTTAATTATGCAAACTTAATTTTGTATATTTTAAACTCATTCATTTTGACAAGACATACAATTGAATTCTATTCAAGGTTTTTTTTATAACAGATCTGTAAAATTATCCTATGATTTCCCTCCATCAAAAATGAAAACATGACTGAAGATCAAGTTTAACATGATATTATTTCTTCGCCATATGTGTCCAGACTTACCATCATTCATTACGTTTTACGTCATATTTTAACATGATATTTCTACTTTAAATAAGACACATCCATACTTCGAGTTATTTATAGGACTTTATGACATTTTGACAACTGAAAATGAATTATATCATTCTTTTTGTTGTTTCTTTTTTAAGAATATAGTTGAATCGCTATATGGCTTCCCCCCTCCCCAATATTTGGGTAAGCATAAATTTATAATCATAACATTCATAAATTTTAATCCAGAGTATGATTCTTTATTTCAACCCCTATGTTTTCTTTATTCACGTTTCATTCTCTGTTCCCTGTTGTGGTGGAAGAAAAAAAATTGACACGTTTAGGGTTTTAACTTGCAACCAGGACAAAACTGACCAATTCACACTTATTCCCCCTTTAAATAATGTAGATCTAATGGTGAACAATATATTCCTCCATTACTTCAAATAATTTTTACTTGTTGGCTATGTTTATTTACAACATCATTCTTATGTTCATCATAAACCACTAAAGCTTATCTTTGATTTCACAAGTATGCATCTCACATCTTGTACAATAATTATCGAATATGATGAAATATTTTTTTCTCCTATTTAACGAGCCATATATTTTTTTCAACAAGTGGGTTGAGATCATTTATGCTTCAACGCATGTCCCATTTGATGATGTAAATTTTAGACCCATGATTCATTATTTTTTCAATTCATAGTCTAAATTTAAGATCTTGAGTCTCATTCTAATTTTATATTTCTTTAGCTTCAAGAATTTTCTTAAATCAATACATAAAGTATTGAATTCTTGAAACAAAAAACTACTTGAATGGACTTCCCTAGATTCATGTGTTTGACATAATCCTTGTGATTCATAATTTACAATCCTTGCAGTTTGCACAAAAATGATTATATTCCTAGTTCTTCAACAAAATGAATTCAAAAAAGCATCAAATTTAAGCATTTTAACAAAAAAAATCAATTAAAATTTCAAAACCAGATATCTGAAATTCGGGATTCACAACTCGTTGTATTAACACGAGACTGCATAATTTGAAGTTTTTCATGTTCATAGTCAGGGGCGGAGCTAGAATTTTGATTCAGTGTAGGCTACGGTATACTATAATTAATAAAACAAAAAAAATCTTTTAATCATAAAGTATCACAAAATAACTACTTTATAATTGTTCTTTTCGAGTCTTCAGATTTTTAAACCTTTGTACAATAGATTCATTATCAACGGTCAGAAATATATCTTTCTCTACATAGACAATGAGACTATCATTCATCAAGTCATCACTCATTCGATCGCGTAACCTGTCTTTCACAATTCTCATGGCAGAAAACACCCTCTCTACTGTCGTCGTTGCAACCAGTAGAATTAATGCCAATGTCAAAAGCTTATAACTAACTTCTCTCAAAGGTTGAAACAATTACAAAGCTATCAACATATAAATCATAATCAATATATATCACCACGGTATTAAATAACAACCAACATAAAAGTATTAGAGACGCGAATTAGGAACAAATGGAACACACTACATAATACTTAAATATTAAATATCAATCCACATAATTTATACTTACAAATTTTTTCCTCTAAAGAAATATATAATATCATCAAGCATATAACCAAGCAAAATATCCATTTTTTTCAACCATCTGGCCACTACATTCAAGACAAAGGAAAAAGTAAAAAAAAATATAAAATAAAAAGAAAACTGAAAACCGAACAAATTTGGGCATATAAACAAAATTATTTCATATTTCATGGCAATATTTAATTCAAAATTTCAATTTGAAACGTAATATCTTATCACAAACAAAATTATTTGCCTACATCTATTTTACATAACTAAGTAAGAAGCCCAATCTATAATGAAATTAGAAAAGTGACGCGCATGGTGACTGGAGTGATATTTATGCGGCCGTACGCGTCAAGAAGAAATGATTTGTGATTTGTGATTTGTGTGATTATTTGAATTGCAAACAAAGTTAAAGAAAATGATTAAGGTAAGGGCTTGTGTAGCAGATTTTTAAAAAATTTATTTTTTTGTCCCACCTATATATACTACTTTTTTTTGGGTCCCACACTGGGCCTGAATAAGCTCTGCCCATGTTCATAGTCAACACATCTTCGTATTGCAAATCAAAAAGAAGAAAAGAAAGAACTCCATCTTAAAATTGTTGATAGGGGTTTCTCCATAACATATTCAATAGATCTACAACATGAAGATAACAAAACTCAGAAAATTATGTTAGCAAATATGAAGTCAAGGCAAGAGAGGACTCTGTTTCCTTAAGACGAATTTTCCCTACACATGGTGCTCACCGGATATGATAATCGTCTCGCAAGATTCTTCCAGCTTGTGATAGTAGTACTACAAATAAAAAAATTTAATAGCTAGAAATGTAGCATGCTCTCTTTGAGAAGAAAAAGAAGAAGAAGTTTGATATGAATGCAAGTTACATTCTTATTGTTTGATTCTTCAAATGTGATGCTATTTCCGAAAAGTACATCTTAATTCATTAAGATGGATTAGTATTTAAGCAACAAATCTCGAAATTATGACCAAAAAACACCTTTTAACAATATTGTTCCATGAAAACTCGCACATGTTACCAAACAACACATCAGCCGCTTATGTGCCACTTTTCGGGCACCTATTATGACCCAAAAAAACCTTTAAACAATATTGTTTTATGAAAAACTCACACCTACTACCAAACAACACATCAACCGCTTATGAGCCACTTTTCGAACACCTAGGTGCCTCCCTCTCGGCCTTGGAGTGCATAAATAAGTGTTGAGGCACCTCTTCTGCATGATCGGATGCGTAGAGGTGCCTCCTCTGCGGCCTTGAAATTTCTAGGCCGCACATGGGGCACTGGCCTCCTTTGGCGCATGTTCTATTCCTTTTTTAAAAAAAAATTTTTCGTCTTTTCTTTTACTTAATTTACATTTATTAAGCTTAAAACTTTCCAATACATTATTTCTAACAATATATGTTGGGTGCAATAATTGTCCCTATTTGTTAGAGCGATCGAACCGTGGTGTTTGAGCTGCTGTGTGGTTTAAAAGATTTGAGTTGCACCATTACTACTAGCTATAGCTTTTGGTAAAGCGGCAAACACTCGGTCCTACAATTAGTATCAGAGCCAAGGTCACGGGTTCGATTCTCCTTGATTACAAGGAGTGCAATTATTAGGAGGGAGATTGTTGAGTGCAATAATTGTACCTGCTTGGTAGAGCGATCGAACCGTGGTGCTTGAGCTGCTGTGCAGTTTAAAAGATTTGAGTTGCACCATTACTACTAGTTATAACTTTTAGTAAAGCGTTAAACGCTCGGTCCTACAACACATATTTAGTTTATTTAATTTTTTATAATAGAAAAACATCCCTCTAAAAAATAAATGTTACTATATTAGAATATGTAAATATCTTAGATAAATTATATTTGGTCATTTTAATAGATGCTCAAATTTACCATTACTATTCTTTCAAGATATTTAATTGAGATAAAAAAATTAAATAGTTTACTAAAAAATTTCTCATATTCTCTTCTCATTATCATATCTATTATCTTAACATATAATCAAAAATTATAATTAAAACCAAAATTTAGAAAATAACTTTTAATTTTAAATAATATTTATATGTAATGTATATTTGTGCTCGTTCACTAACAGGAATTACGGATGGATGAAATTAATCAACAAAGACTAAAACAAATTTATATTTAAAAAAATTGTTACATTTCGCAAAAACGGGTCGGGTGAAGGCGCCCGAAAGCCCGATTAACCGCTGGTCAAATAAAACTGCCCGGAGCCATCGAATTACAGGAGGATATGAGAAGCAAGCAGAAGGAAATTGCTTAGGGAGAACTGAAACCCTAATCGAGGGAGAGAAGAAGATGGTGTTCTACTTCAAGGCCCGCCCGGAGTCGGGGGATTACACCATTTTCATGGGTCTCGACAAGCACGAGAACGAGGAGCTCATCAAATACGGTTTCGTCGAAGATATATGGTAATTTCTGTCTGCTTTTTTTTTTTTTTTAAATTATAGTTTTTTTCTCGATCGTTGAATTTAGCTGATTTCGGATGTTTTTTATGATATGATGTAATGAGTTTATGGCGTTAGACAATCTTGAGAGTATGGGTCATTATAGGATCATCAATTTGATTTTGATGAAGAAATCCCACTGATAGGTTAATTGAACCAGTGATGTCAGTAAAATCGTATTGTATTTCTTTATTATTGTTATTATTTGATGCAACATTGGAGGTAGGGGTCTTGATCCTGCCTCCTCTCCCTACTAAAGGAGAGGCTCATGCCATTCCACTTCAGAGGAGGTTGGGTGATTATAATTGTTAACAGGTGTAGTTCCTTTTTCTGTGAAAGATTTTTGGAATAGCTGGTTTTGTGATCGGACCATGTTTTGTGTTTACTTACTGATAGGCCAGCAATATATTTATAAATATCAATTTTCTTTGGGCTTAGCTCATATATCATTTTATAACGCAAGGAATTTTGAGTAAATATAAAATGTATATTTAAAGGATAAGGCATCCTTTAGACGGATCTTTCGAAAATATAGATTGAACACCTGCTGATGACACAGTCGAATGACAAAATTATGATGGGTGTGGGGGTCATCAATTACTATGCCCTTGCTGATTTATAAAGTGATTGCCTGAGACATCACTGATAAACATTTAACACCTATTTGTGAATTATCTATTTTTTCATTCTTGACGGGGATTATATTCTGTAGGTTCCATGTGGATAAAATGTCTTCAGCTCACGTTTATTTGAGATTGCACAAGGGTCAGACTATTGATGACATTTCCGAAGGTGTATTGGAAGATTGTGCCCAACTGGTGAAGGCAAATTCTATCCAGGGCATGTTCTTCTTTTTTGGATTATTCTGTAGCATAACATTTCATTTCTAAAATTTTCATGGTTTCTTTTTGAACTGTTGAATTTTTTTTACTTAATCACATGCTTGAGGTTTATCTTGTCTGATCGATGGACCTTGCATAGTTCTAGTTGGTGGCATTAACAAGCCCTTAAAATTTAAACTTTATTTACTTTCAGGAAACAAAGTGAACAATGTTGATGTTGTTTATACTCCTTGGCAAAATCTTAAGAAAACTGCATCCATGGACGTTGGGCAAGTTGGATTCTACAACCCAAAAATGGTGAGCTCCATTATGCATTTTGTGTTCTTATAATCACTGAAAAGGTTCTAGCTTTTGCAGCGTTCCATCATTTTCTGATTGAGCTTTGAGGTGTAAGTTCATATTTTTCTTGCTCAGGTTCGTACCGTGAGAGTGGAAAAGCGAATAAATGAAATCGTGAACAGGTTAAACAAAACAAAGGTTGAAAGAAAACCTGATTTAAAAGGTGTGTATGCGCCTTTTCGTATTTTCTGTTTGCAAGTGTTATTACCCTCGTATGTTTTCTTATCGGTTCTTTTAGCCATGCCTCTTGAGTATATGGCTTTTCTATTTCACACTTGAGCTTCAGCGATTTTAACTCATGCTTTTATTCATGTTTAGCTGAAAGAGAAGCAGTTAATGCGGCTGAAAGAGCAGAAAGGAAACATCAGCTCAGAGAGAAAGTGAGTTGTGTTATTTATATTCTTTCGTAAGCCTAATTTAATTGAATCATTGTTTGATTTCGGTTCATCATGCATGTTAAAGTGAAAAAAATGATTTTTAGTAATTCCACTTCATTTTACATCTATCAAAAAAAATAGGTATCCTCCTGAGATTCCATGTAAGTTGTAATGGTATGCTAAAATTCATATTGAGGTGTTGATAAAGAAATATGCTGCAAAACCTTTTATGATGTTAGCACTTGATTTATGGGAAGGCTGAGGCTAAAAGATTGCAAGGTCCTAATCACGCTCATTGTATGTGTGAACATTTGTATACTTTTTATGGGTCCATTTCCCCAAATTGTTGTGGTTTGGCTTTAGTAAATGGTTATGGAGCTGGTTCAAATTGATGTATGAGTTGTATTTATTAGCCAGACATTACTTTATCTGTGAAATAATAGAACAACAAAATTCATTTTGTGCATTTACTTCTTGTCGATCCTTTTCTTTTCGCAGAAACGGAAGGAAGAGTTGGAAAAGCTTGAAAAAGACAGGCAGGCTGATTTAAGGAGCTACAAAAATTTGATGGTAGCCGAGAAGATGACGTCTAACAAGGAAATAGCTTCAACCAACAAATCCTTGCAAGAACTGGAAGAAGACTTCATGTGACTGCTAAAAAAGCTTCTAAGTTATTTCAAATTCATCTCCTTGTCCAGAATGAGAAAAATGTGCCGAGGTAATGGAGGTTGACAAGAAAATTGAAAGGAAGAACAATCGGAAGAGGTTGGTGGGTGATTTTTTTTTAGTAATTTTATGTCGTGTCGAAACAAAAATTTTAATTTTAGTCAACTCAGAAATTTGAGTTCTCAACTGTTGAACTGTATTTAATAAAATAGCAAGTAATTGCAGTTAAAGAAAAAGGTATATCTGTTCTGTTGTACGTAAGTTGGTTGTGATTATAGGCATTGTTTCAAGTTTTTATGTCACTTTGTTTCAGATAATTCGGTTTTCAGGAACTTTTATTGCAACTTGTGTTACACCCCACTTGGTCTTGATGTCGAGTGTTCATGTTTGGTAGAACTTACTAGAATTGGCCAAGCTGATATACAGGGGAAATTTGCAAAATAATTTTGGTCAATTATTTATTTAAAAAATGACATCTTCAAGTATATTTTTATTACATTTGAGGAGGTCATTTTCTTAAATAAATAATTGACTAAGATTTAAAAACAAAATAAGCCTGATTTATATGTGTGAGTTGTTGATTCTTAATTTAATTTTTAATTGTATTTTTCTCTATAATTTCTTCTCCATGTATTTTTATTTGTATTTTTCTCTATAATTTCTTCTCCATGTACATATATATGTCCATTTTCTAGTATTAATTGAACCTAGCGAACGTATCTTTGTTATAGATGAAGGGTTGTTATAGATGAAGGGCAGTTTAATGATGGAATTGCACATGTTGCACCCAACTTTCCGGAAAAAAATAATGGATAAATTTGGCTGCAAGAAAGTGTCAGAAAGTATGTGTTCAATCATGGTATAGATATAGGTGGTGCTCTTATGATTCCAAAGCAACGTGTGTGTATATATATATTCGATTTTATAAAAGTCGAAAATTTGATTAAAACTCTCAAATAAAGACATCAAAATATTAATATCCAATTTGTCTTCCACCGTAGACAAATTCACTAAAATTGTTTTCTATTAAAATTGATGTGTAATTTTGTTATTTTTTATGATTACATTTTGATTATCATTTAAATATAAATCAAATGAATTATAAAAAATATCGTAAAAACATGCGATGCGTGTATCGGGATATTAGTATTTGTCAAGTGCAAGATAAGCTAGTTAGCTAGCCAGAAACTCATATATAAGTGAACCATTATTGCCAATCATGACTTGCCCATGTGATAGCCCTTTTCCTCTCGATAAAAGCAAAATCAACCCTCCTAGCAAATATGAATCTCCTTTTCATGCACAGCCACCTCCATCCTTCTTCTCTTCAACAGCAACTATGTCCTTAAACAACTGGAAAACTACACGCAGCAAAAGCATGCGTTTGGGACGAAACGGCATGCAAAGAGAGTACGATTCACATCCCAAATGGCTAATATTCTGGCGAAGAATCACAAAACTAAAGAATCCAACTTCAGACTCCTGTACTGTGCAAAAAACATATGATCACCAAAGTTATATGCAGAACTTCGATGAAGGGCTCGATAGGGCTGAGCCAGACAATCTGTATCGGTCTTTCTCTGCCAGATATGCTGATCCTACGAGACGACCGGGGTAGAAGAAGCTTTTGTTTGTGAAGATGGAAATTTGGCAGGACTTTCACTTCTTTCGGTTGATAAACTTGCCTGCTTTTCATTCATGTACACACAACTACTTTCCCAGCTCTTTCCTAACAATCGGGATGATTCCTTTGGCTACTTACATTGTTAGACATATGTGCATGAGCAGATAAAACAGGAAGGGAGTTGGGCCAGTCCCACGCGTTTTAATGAATTTTTTTTTTAAGTTTTGTGTAATTTTTTGACTAATAATATACTCCAAATACATTAAATCAATCCCTTGAGCATTTCCGTTCAGTCTGAGCAGTCTCACAGTAGCTTGCTCTGTTGTCCAACTACAAGTGTACTGTATCGTCCACATGCAATATTTTGATATCAGTATTTATGCTTAGTTTTCTTGATAAAATGTGTTGGGGTGTAAAAAGAAAAGCCTTTAAAGTGCAACTGCAGGGCCAACCAAACCAATAAGAGATGGTAGGTCATCCTCTGTTGAACCAGACATCCAAACAGAGTTCTGTACTTGCAACCCACTACTAATTTTCAAGAAATGCAAACCAGAGGACAGCCAGCAGTTTGACTCGGTCATAGGTTGATCAAGTTTGGAGGTATATGCAGACACCGATATGTCATAGCAGGACGAAAGGAACCAAATGAGGAAGGCAAGATGGTGCACCCCGACAATAAAATTATAAGGCAATCACAATAGGTGAAAAGCATGGCAGTATCGATGAAGAAACAAACTTCACTTTAGTGCTTAATTTTCCTAATACATATATAAAATTAACCTTTCAATTTGGGTTTATCTTCTCTACCTGCGAAGATGCTAGCATACACTTCATCTAAACACATGTTTTTCACGCTGAATACAAACATAATGAAGAGATAATAATAACGTAAATTTTTATTGCCAAAATTATTTAAATTTTTATGACATGTTCTACTCAAACATCATTGATGTATTCATGAAATTAGTTACCAATTGGGTTTACTCCGAATAGGTAAGAATTTTACGCCGCAGCAGGTTTTCATGCAAATCCTTGTTTTTGATTCTTTAACTCATTCCCAGCCACTAGAAAGAATGCAGTGTGCCTGAGCAGAAGAAAACTGTTGGTTAGAATTTATCAGAAAAGAAAAGGAACCGGACTAACAGGAAGTTGCACCCACAACCCGCTGCTTTACGATTCTGCCAAAAACATAATCTTTTTCACTGGAAACAAACGAACAAAGGCTGTATTTGATTTCATTTCCATTTCACGGAAATTAAAACAAACTGTTTTCACCTGATCTTCGACTTATTTTCCAATAGTAAAATTATACATTCCATAAAACAATTATTTTCCAATTTAAATTTCCGATCATTCCACTATCAATTTTATTATTATATATTATATCCAGTCCACTATCATAACATATTTTAAATTTCAAGATACCGTATATTTTTTTTATTAAATTTCAACTTCATAGACTTGTCTAAAGAAAATAAATGATGCTCACTCTCTTCTGAATTTTCTAAAGTTAACTTTTCAAATTTATTTTTTGAGAACAAATATAACACCTGAAATACCAGAAAAGAATCATCGCCCATTCTCCGGTCTGCATGGAGCCATTATAAAAATAAAAATTCTGGATGATAGACTTGTACCTGAAGAAATTCATCATTTTAATTCTGGAGCTCTCATCAATTTCTGTGGTGCAATCCAATGCTTGTTTCATGTGATCCAGCCACCTCTCAGCAGCTTGGTGGGTGACAGGAAATGGTCGGTGACGGGCAATCAATGCGGGATGTCCTTCCAAAAGCCAAGCAGCAAAGTTTCAAGCCAAGTAAATTGCAAATTTTGCAACTATCGAGAAAAAAAGCACACTCATATGTGTATATGTCGGAGATACCAGAACAAACACAACTTTTTTGGTTGATAAAACTACAATCGCAATGGCCTTTGTTGAATGGACTGAGATATGCAGCAGGAAGTCAATCTAATAACTTGAAACACGAAGGCTGCTAGGCAAAAGTGAGATGTCACAGTGCAGCATATCACCAAAACAGTAGTTATTTGTGCTTTATCCATTCATTGCTCAACAACATAATGATGATCCAATACCTCATCTTGTTCCTTTTAGATAGGAACCATTTACTTAACTCTTAATCATCAACAATAGGTACAGCACATGCAAAAAATAGAACTTCGGAGTCCTGCCTGGAGTTTGGTGGCTTCAATTGTGTCGATAATATAAGATGCTATAGATAAAACAATCAAGGTCTAATTGATTACCTCTTCTTTGGGAAAACAGAGGAGGTCCTCCCATTCTTTGCACGAAGAACTCATATTGATTTTGTATAGCATCTTCCTTTTTGGAGTTTGCAAAAATTGACTTAAACCATTCTTCCTCATCATCATAAACTCTACAACATATAATCTATTAGATTTTTAAATTTTGATAACCAATTCATGGTTTAGGGCACGTGTGATGGGAAAAACGTAAACTAAAGGAAATTACAAAAGCTTAAACAAATATTTCTCGCCAATCAAATTCTAAATCCCAAATACATTCAAAATGTTTCAATTAAAAAAAAATAAGTTCTCATCCGTTCACATTATCATGAACAAGCAATATCAAAATCTGAATCTGAATGAGATAAAGCCACAATAATCACCAATTACCATAACTATATATAGTTCACTCTTCTTTTCTCAAGGCAAGAAAATTCCTGTAATCAAATTTCCGATGACATAGTTCCCTATTTCTTTCTTACTTTCGTCTCCGAATTAGTGTTGCTCCTTTTCCAATTCCTCAACCTATAACAACATAATTGACTTGAATGATTTTCATTCCAATTTTCAGACACTGTTTCTTCAGTTCTAACAATAGTGTCTCTACCATACAACATTGTATTAACAAAATGCTCATACAAAACATAACAAAGCTAAGAAGTAACTGATCCTTGCAAATTTCCACATCAATATTCTTCAAATTCAAAATGATTTTATTTAAGTTATCGAGATGACTTTGCACTGGTGTAACTCCTATAAAACAATTGGTGTATAAACATCATTTCGGATGAAGACTCTTTCTGAAAGATTTAGTTGTATACAAACATTTGAGCTTAAGCCATAACCTAGCAATAACAGTTTCCTCAGTGGCCCAGCGTAGCATCACATTTGCTAAATACAACTTACAAGGAAATTTTTTTTATCATACGACAATCTTGCTGACTTGCTTAAGCTTTCTTATCCTTCAAGCACTTTAAGCAACATTTTCTGAACTAAATGAGCTCACATCTTGACACATGATAGACAATAATTATTCTTCTCATAGGATTTTATAATTTCAAATCTTGCCACCAATGCAGAAGACAGAAAATAGAAAAAAATAACATATCTTTGACACCACTAGTTTCAAAAGTCGAATAAAGTAGACTTATGGTAAGATATAACAGAACAATCAATGACACATGTACCGAGATGATTCGGTGTTTAGCGAGATCCATAGGCACAGACGGCCAAGAAAATGAGCTATAAACCAAAAGAGATCATAAAAATCTTAACTACTATCTCTCAATACTCAAACTCAAAATCTCAAATAGATGCTACATCTCTTGATCAAAAGGTAGGCACACCAAATATAAAAAAGATTCAATGAGAGCAGGTTCGAGAGAAAACAAAAGAGCCACATTAATTGGGAACACTTTTGTGAGACCTAGTAAATGTTCATCATATTTACGTGTGACGAAAAAAATCTAAAAGACATGGAATTTGGGGTCAACTAAATCCCATGATGGGTTGCTGAAAGCCACCACCAAAAATGAGGTAAGGCGGTGACGCGGATCGAAATGGTCAATTTAATCTGTTCGAAAGATTCTTATATATTTAGAACAATTATTCATAACAAAATCATTCTGGGCATCACCCCTTTGCCATTAGGCAGACCGTAGTGTTAAAAATACACGTCGAACGTTAAAACTGATAAATAGTAACTTATAAATTCACGATGTTATAACACATACAAGCTTTTGGAATGATATATCCTTTGAGTTTATAACCTAACATTGTTGTTCTAAAGTTGGCGTAGCGAAAAGGGTTATCATTGTATCAATGTCGTGAAATTATAGCCTGAATTAAGGTAGATAATTCATACACGGAGTATTGAAAGGTATATGAAACCTTTCAAAAGTTTGCCGTCCTGAGACATCGACTTCTCAAGGCGCGGACAATGTTACAAAAATATTCAAATATTAAAACTAATAAAAAGTAGCTTGTAACCCAAAAAAAGTTTAATCATCCAATAAACAAGTCACTTGGATTTATAACCTAAGACATAGTCCTAAAAATAAATCTCAAAAGAAATCTATGTAACTCTTCTAAACAAGAGTCCGCAAATTTGACCACCAGTGCATCGGTTTTTAACCGATACTCGGATCTTGTAAGCCAAAGACTCAAAGGATCTTGTAAGCCAAAGACTCAAAACCCAACAATTTGTAAATTCTACCAACCCCGGAAAGCAAATGTTGAATGGAAGGGGAGAGCGAAACCTGTTGTAGAAATTGGTGGAGAGATTGATGAAGGTCTGGAGGCCAAGCTTCTCGTAAAGATTGGTCTCATCAATGGCGAAGGCATCGTTTGGGTCAACCCCACTCCACTCCGATGCCTTCTCCTGTAAAGACTGCATTTTTTCCCCTTCTTTACTCCACTGCGACCACTGGGATTAGGATATTTATAGCTGCGTATGGTGGTCGCGTGTACTTCACGTTTTGCTTGGTGGAGTCCGTTTTTTTTTTTTTTTAATCATCATTAGTACTTTTTCTTTTTTCTTTTTTCTTTTTTCTTTTTTCCTTTTTTTTATATCAAAATGTTTATAAAATAAAAATCCACTCTCCCGTCCGTGCAAAGGATAGGGAAGTAAATTTTTAATTTGATCTCTCCACGAGACGGATGATTTTTTTTTTTTTTTAATTAATTTAAAAATTTTTTGACGTTCGTTCTTCTTGGCTATCCATATGAAGATATCTCTTAACTATGATACAAAATCTACGAATTGTTTTTCTTCGTTAGATTCGAGGAGAAATTCTTCATCTGCAAAGAAATCATTCACGATTTCTAGTTCTCGTGGTATATATCATAATTTTTGAAATTTAATAGTATGAATTATTTCTTTTAAATTACATGCAACTCGAAAAGATTTTTCATATAACTAATTTGTAATTTTTTTCCGGTCATAAATAGATTTGATGGGAAATTTAAAAATTGGTCACCGATAAAGCATGTTATCAATAACTTTCTAATTATTGATTTATATACCATAATTTTTATTTAAGTATTATTAGATAAATATTTAATGATATTTTTTAATAATATACGTACATTAAATTATTATTGTTATTATATAGTTATTATATATATGTGTGTGTAATTCATTATTAGATAAATATTTTAATGATATTTTTTAATATACGTACATTAAATTATTATTATTATTACTATTATTATATATATGTGTGTGTGATTCATATATATAAATTATATATATAATATTGTGTATATATAATTATCTATACATAAATATTATGAGCTTATAGGTCTGGGTTTTTTGTTATAGCCAAAGGAATGAATTATCGAGTTTTAGGTCTTCTGCTTTCTGTTAAATCAATGAGTATTAGTTTGCTGTTTGTTTATGATTTTTAAAAGATCATTTTTAATATTATATATTATATGTTGATAGTATCATTTTTTAAAAGTATGTCTCTTGTTAAACGGTCTCACGAATCTTTATCTGTGAGATGGATCAACCCTATCGATATTCATAGTAAAAAAGTAATACTGTAATGCCCGAGATTTTGATTCTGTTAATCTGAAATTATTGATTTTGAATTGAGATGATTATAGCCGGGCCATTCGAGACCAGATTGGGCAATGCATAGGAATTATGCAATTTTTGTAAAATGCTGTTGGCGCCCGAGCGGAGGAAAAAGAGCCGCCCGAGCGTCCGTGTTCAACAAAAATAATTTGGGGGCCGAGAGTTTGGCACCCGGGCGGAAGTGTTTGTCCGCCCGAGCGCCCTTGCTTAATGGATGAAAGCCGAGCACGCCGCGCCTGGCCGGAGACTCTTGTCCGCCCGAGCGCCAACCGAAATGAGAGAAGAATGCGACACGTTGCTTGACATGCATGTAGGATATATATATATATATTTGTATTCAGTCATTGAAATTGCAAGAAGGAAGAACGAGCATCCTCCCGAGAAAGCTTCAAGCCATTTGAAAGTGAGATTTGTGATTTACGGAAAATTCAACCGTCTGAATTGTAATCCGACTTCAGTACTGTGTCCTATCGACGCAGGCTTCAACTGGACGTAAGTTTTACTAAGTTTTGGTATGTTTTGAAATTATGATATTGTCAGAATCGGATATGATTCATATATGATGTTCTTGACATGTTAGACATCGTAGAATCGAAGTCAGATTGAGAAACAGATTGATTATGAAATTGTTATGATTTTATGAGTTGATTTGATTGAGATTGATATCAGATTGGTGTTATTATTGATTATGAGTTGGGGTAATTGATATCTGTTGATATGATATTAACGGGGATATTCAGATTGTTCCGTTATGCCGTTGATTTTGAATTAAATCCAGATTGATCAGATTGGTATTGATTTGAGCAGTATATTGATATGGTACTATTGATATTGTTATTGCCAGATTGAGGGTTGACAGACTTTGAATTCCAGACAGGAACGACATCAGAATTGCAATAAAATAAAGGTATAAGTTAATGTGGTACCGGGAGATCGACTCGAGTATGATATACTGGAGTTTCCCTAAATCACATACTTATTGTTATTGTGTTCATTGATTTGATTGATATGCTTGTTCTATTGATTTATAGAAGCATGTATTAGACGAGTATTATACGAGTGATCTTGTGACATAGGTGCCGATAGTGATGGAATCGTCACTGGCACATTGCACGTTGTCACAAGATAGTGAATTGGCGATAGTGCCACAGTCTGTGACGGATAGGTCAAGATACCGGATGTTTGGTTATATCGATTGAATAGAATTGGAGTTTCTTCTATTACTGAATTCGATATAGGAATGCCAACGTCTAAAAACCGGGATCCCTAGACTAGGATTGAGTCTAGTCTGAGCCGTGGAGTCACGAGTCTGATTGACAGTCTTATATTGATTATGTTTTCAGATTTTGATACATATTCCTGATATCTGTTTATGCTTTTATATTGATTATATGATTGCATGTTTCGTTGATTTATACTGGGATATATATCTCACCGGTGTTATCCGGCTGTTGTCGTGTTTGTATGTGTGCATGACAACAGGTGGGACAGGTTCAGGGTCGAGAAGATGAAAAGAGATCGTGATTAGAGTAGAGACCACTGACCATGATTAGAGATAGGGTTTGGACACGTGATATTTAGTTGTTAAACCTTAGTTTGAATGATTGTATATAGTACAAGACTTGTACTTTAATATTGACATGTATATTATAATGTATTCCATTACGTTCCGCATTTAATAATATATTTAAAAAAAATTTAGACCTTGTTTATTATAATTAATTAAATTGTCCCAAATGATGATTAAGAGAATGATTAGCGTCCGGGTCCCACAAATACTCTTAACATAAAAAATAATATTTTATCATTAATGACCCAAATAAGAGATCTGTCTCACAAAATACGACCCGTGAGACCATCCACACAAATTTTTGCCTTTTTTAAATATATGTATTTTCTTTCTAATGGTAATACTTAACATGTTTTTATTTAAATTGTTATTTTATTTGTTGATATATTTAAATGCATGCATGAACATTGTTTCGATAATTTTAGAAATTAGGGGCAATGTTATTGTAAGACCTGGAACAATCAATTATAGTACTAAAGTGGTTAAAATAATTCGTATATCTAGATCTACGACATTATATGTATTGTTTGAAACAGTTCATCGGAAGTTAGATATCGATGGCATGAAATATAGGTTGAACCTTTCAATCAAATATTCGTATATGGATATATCGTGTTTAGTAGAAGCCACGCTAGGACTCAAGCTCGTTTGCTAGGGAAGAGCCCATGCACGATGGGACTCTTCCCAAGCTACCCGAGAGCAACAGCTGGTGCGATGGGTTATGGCTCGGCCATGGTGATCAGGACTGGTCTAGGCTAGGTCACAGAGAGGTCCAGGGTTGGTCCAGAGGGTGAGGGTGAGGGTGGTGGCCTGAGCGAGGAGTCCTTATGGAGTTAGGAGTCATGGGCGCTAGGGTGAAGGACATCGCACAGCTTCTGTTACGGGCAGGAGGATTGCAGCGGGTTAGGGGCTGGTTCGAGGGGTCATGGCTGGTCAATAGGGTCTGTAGATGGTCTGGGAAGAGCTTGGCTCGAGGTGGCTCGAGCATGGCTCGAAGAAATTGCATGATGGATCGAGGGTACCTTGTTAGGGCTCGAGTTAGGGTTTTAAATGGCTAAAAGGTTCGAACGTGGTTCACGGGGGTCGAATCATAGTTCACAAGAGTATTTTGGCAATAAAAAGTCTAATTTAAAATTTGAAAAGAAAATATTAAAATTTGAATTTATTCAGGAATTAAACGCTTCGCGAATTAATAATTACGAAATAAAATAAAAGCCTCGATTTTAAGCTAAATAAAAATATCAGAAAATTATTTTAAACTAATAAATAATTGTTTAGGATGGTCTAGAGTCAATGAAAGTAAGAAAAATTCGAAACCGAGAAATTTTACGTCTAGGGATAAGACAGTCATTTTACATTAAAAATGGGTAGGTGGCATGGCAGTGCGCCGAATGCTATAATATACGATAAAATGGTTATTTTAAATGTTTATGGAATTTTATGATAAAATGTTAAAGCTAAAAGATGCGTTGCATGCTTGATTTTTTAAAATGAAAAATGATATTTATATGCATGTTTTTTAAAGTGATAAAAATATGAAACGTTGAAGGAGGTGAAGTAATTGTGACTATTGTGATGATATGATGGGATATATCGTGAGGAAAAAGGCCCCAGAGTGAGCCCATTTATAGGAGAAGATCCCAAATGGGCCCGATGATCTTATTTCCATATGATGATGATAGGCCAAGGCTCAGTTGACGGGTGAGATTATCGTTGATGTCCCCGCCGCCCAGTACTGTGGTTACATGTAGATGGATCCATCGACCTTATGATGAAACGAAAGTCACATTTAACGATCTGAATTCAATAAAAGAAACGTAAATGCTTATGATGAAAAGGAAATGTTTATGATGAAACAATGTATGATATGAAAATGATGAAAATTTAAAATGTTTATGTTTATGTATGTTCATGAAATATTATTTTAAGTATAAGTATTTCACTGTTGCATGCGATTGTATATGTATTACTTGTTATAAAGATTATGGTTTGTTGAGTCATTAGACTCACTAGGTGTAATGGATGCATGTGAGCATGATATCAATGATGATGGAGGTTTTGATGGTTGATCTTGCTGGACTGAAGGTGCACACAACCCGAGGGCCAGCGCTAGATTTTCCGCATTTTTATGATTATGATTTATGTTTAAGTTTACATTAAAGATTTCTACGAATTTTATGATGCTTTATGAGTTGTTTTTTAGAGGTTGTTATAGTTAGTTTATATTTCGAAATATTGCTAAGTTTAGGATGGGTAAAACGTTTGATGATTTTATGTTTCAAATTACTTTCTTTTGAATTTACAAATATAGTTAGTATGTTTTATTGTAAAAATTGTGTCAAAATATTTTATACATGTATGCATGTGTTCGGCAGAGACTAGGAGGGTAAGAAAAAAATTTCTAGTATATTTCTAAGAAAAACGAGTATTGAACGTTTCAGACAATGAGGATAATGAGGACACATTCGAAAATGTTACCGAGCTAGTGCATGACACAACTTCAAACATAGTTTCATTTGATGTTTCTAATCTGTATGAGATGGCACAATTCTTCTGTGCCGTGTATGAATAACAATGTCCTGATATATATGTATGTCATCTGGGTCACAGTCTAGCTTCTACAATCCCGAGAAAGGAGAATTACAAATAAAACATGGTTTTTGGAAACAAAAAAAAAAAAATCGATTGCAACTGTTAAAGATTTTTCTATTAGATGTATAAGACATGAGTATCGTGTTGTTGAGAGCACACCGACTATATGGAAAGTATGTCAAAAAAATAGGTCATCAAGCATTAATTGTGGATGGGGCCTCTAGGCTTGTTTGAAAGCAAATCTGGGTTATTTTAAAATCATTAAATATGGTGATCTACACAAATATATCTCTAGCCAGATTGAGATTGACCACAAAAACTTTGAAAAAAATATGATTGACTCTCATCTTATTGGTATTGTTCACTGCAATCTAGCTCGTGAGATTAAATATGTAAAGCAAATTATCAAAGATAAATATGGTTATGAGAGTTCACATGCCAAGGCATGATACAGTTTGAGGCGTGTTGTTGAAAACGTGTATGACATGATTTGAGAGAGCTATTTTCGTATTTTCCAACATATATGGGCGCTCTTATGAAATACAATCCTGGTACACAATCATTGAGTTGAGGCATTTTCCAAAATGAAACCCATCAATCAAATTTTTAAACTATGTTTTTGGGTCTTCCGACCATGTGTAGATGAGTTCTGATATTGCCGCAAAAGCATAGATGACACTCATTCATACACGAGGTATAAAATTATTAGAATTGATGGCACTCATGTCTGAATCTTCATAATTCACATTGCCTCTAAGTTGTTTGTTTGAGGTTTTCATACCCCACATCTCTGAATATCTGGGAACCTATCCGCATTTCATTCATGTCCACCTATAAGCATATATGTGAAAGAAGGGATATATGGCTCATTTGGAGTTTGGAAACCATGATCATCTTCCTTGTATACTAGTTGTGATGACACATGGTAATCTATAGTGTGAGAAGTTCCAGCCTCGTTACCAAACTCCCAGTGTGGCTGGGGCGACTCTTCAAAATGATGTCTTGAAATCGATGCGGCTCGAATATTCTATCAATAATTACACGGAGCCTCTTGCCACTTCGTTTAATTTCTGTAATAATAGACTCCAATGTTTCACGATGTTGATCTTGTAACGAAAGTCCATGAAACCAACTCCTCAAAACTTCAGCATCGTTCATATGAAAATTAGTTAAAATAATCAATGATTAAATGAGTAAACATTTAAAATATTATAATGTAAATTTGAAAGGAAAAAAAAGTATATTATAAAAAAACTTAACATAACAAATCTAAAGTCTGCATCGTCAGCCTATGTCCATATTCAGCTTGTGGATCGATGGGGGTTATAAAATGACGAGTTATTTTATCATACCAAATCACGTACTCATGTGTCATGCCCATATTTTCGATTGTAGGCTCACCCACAACAATCAAATTGACATGATCATCCCATACGTCGATGTTTTTTTTATGATGTTCAGCCCAATTATAGTTTTGTCTCCCTTGTCGGTGCATTTAGGAAATTCATCCTCATCAAATGTTGGCTTTGGAACGTGTTGAAACCGAACAAATTGTCATAAAACTCGGTCTGGGTGATACATCTCGACAATGTTGAAACATATAAGCTGAAACAACAAACGCCAATATTCTTGGTCAAATTCATTAGAATACAACACCCATTTAAACTACAATGAATGAAAAAAATCAACTAAGATTCAAAATTCTAAACATATGTAACTTGCAATTATATTTAATTTTTTTAATAAATACCTGGTTAGGTTCCAATCTTATTCAACAAGTCACGAATCACTCACACTGAATGGGTATTAGTATGGGTCCACGTAAAATAACGTTTAGACCTACATGAAAATAAATTCTACAAAATATTTACAATGCATATAACAAAAACGTGTTTACACAAAAATTTATAAATATATCTTTTGCCAAATGGACGGAATGGAAGTATTTGGTCATCGTGCTCATCATCATCAGGAATGTCACCAAATAGATATGGACACAGAAATGTAATTCTAGACAATGCCCTAACCTGGAACAATAATACATAAAGTAAACTTAATAATGAGTCTGTAATGGAAAAAAATTCCAAAATAATAAATAATTATTAATTAATATATACTTGTAAAATGAAAATCGGTCCTACTATTTCACTTTTGTCTATAGTTGATGCAGTATACAGTTCAGGATAGAGAAATGCTAGTACAACACTTCCCCAACTGTATTTAGAAACCTGATTAGTGTCTTGGAGAAGATGCAAGTACATCAAATTTACTGAACAACCATCCGAGTCAGGTAACATACATCATCCGATAATCATCAATGTCACACACTTATAACGCCCCACTTCTAAATTTGAGCTATTATTGTTAATCAAATTTGATCTACGATATTGATCTAGTGCTGACATTACCAATTTGTTACCTCTAAAATTATTTATATGTGGTAGAAAACACAACCATTCAGCACAATAAGTTTGCCACACATGTGGCTTAAAAGACTCATTAACACCGGTGTCGACGGTCATTAATATTTAGATTCCATATCAGCTCAACATCTTGCAACGTTACTGTTGTCTCACCAATGCAAAGATAAAATGTATGGGTCTCCCAATGTTATCTTTCAATGAGAGTCGTAATCAAATGATTATCATATTTGAAAAATCCACAACGAAAAATGTCATAGAATCTCATATCATTTAATGCGCAAGAACACAATAATGTATTACTTTGTCTTCAAACAATTTTTATATAATATTGTCAGATCTGCGCACCCTGAAAGTTTAATCCAAATTATTTGTTGTGATCACACGATATATGAGTTTCATGTCTATGTAAAACACTATCATTTATTGGTCTAGCATTAAATTTCATCATGTATTTCATATATAAATTTTTTGAAAAAATAAAATAATTTTACGATAACATTAAAAAATAAATTAATAATAATAATAATAACAACATTAATAAAAACACTTAATAATTTATTTTTCAAAATTTACTACATGTACATTTTAATTTTAAGAATAATAAAATTAATATCTAAATTGATATTTATGTTGGAATATTTCATATTCGCAATCTTGGTTTTGATGTTAACAAAACTTATTATTGTATTTCTAACATATTTACTCACGTGTGAAATTGCAAACACAAGATAGAAACTAAAAATGAATTTAGCCAAATTGAATTTCTTGCGAGCTTCGGTTGTTTTAATGATATCTCTCAACTGGATGATTCAAATGACAATCCGCCAACTTGGCTGATCAGAAAACCCCATTAGAAACAAGTCGTATCACGTCAGTTTGACAAAATGGAATGGAATCTAGGTCAAACTGGTTGCTAAATGACCAAAATGATTGCACGAAAACAACCATCAATTGGGTTTAAGCAGTTGCATTATTTTAGTCATATCTCTTGGCTCGCTTATATGAATGAATCGATTCAGTATGCGTTGGAAAGATAAGACGACGATCTACAAATCATTTTTAGAAGTCAAAATCTGAATTGAAGCGTAAGATGTTGATAAATGGCGATGAAACTAGTGATTTTGCACAACACACCAGTTGAGCTGCAGTTGAGATGCTGACCAGATTGAACTGCTGACCAGTTTGAACCGTTGACCAGTTTCAACCGCTTACCAGTTTCAACCATTGACCATTTGCTAAATGACCAGTTTAAGTCGGGAAAATGTTCAGCAAGACGAATTTGACTGTAGCAATTTCAGAAACAGTATAGAAACTTTCCAAACGGTCATATTCTAGTGTCTAACGTATATATCATTGTTAGGGTCTATAAATACAACAACTTGAAGATCAAACAAGAGCTTTCGAAGGGAATTCAAAGCATGGGCAGCTAGCATGAAGAAATCTGCTATTTGAGAGCACAAACCCTTGTGTGAGGATACATTTGAGATGTACACTGTAAAGGATAAATTACTCACACACAATCACTTACAAATATACAAGAGAGTTGAACTTCAAAGTTTAATTGAGCGAGCCTTCTCACAAAGACATTAAAGATTGTGTTTGTAGTCTTGGCATAAGAGATGTTAAACATTATGCGGATTGTGAGGTTGCGGCCTACAATCGAGAGTGTGCTAGGAGTTTCAATTAGGCAAGAGTAATTCCTAAGTTGAAATGAGTTTGTACTTGGTGTTGTATAAATCAAAATCTTCTAGTGGATCATTCTTAAGGGGAAAAGGGGGTGACGTAGGAGTTGTCAATCTCCAAACATCCATAAACAAATTTGTGTCTATTTATTTATTGCATTTAATTATCATTTTCACTGTTTTTAAATATGCATTGTTGAAGTATTTTATGTGTTCTTCAAATACCAAATATTGCATATTAAGTATTTGATAAAATGATTCAACCAAAAATATTTTTACTTATTCAACTTGCATATATTTTTAAATACTTTACAAAAAGTTTAATCGGTTTCTACGAAGGATTATTTTGAGTATCTTCCGCTTGGTTTGAAAATCAAACTCAATTTAATTTATCAGTGTTCAAAATTTCAAGAACAGAGCAATTGTAGCTCAACGATAGTCCTCCTAATCAATCTTGTCAATTTCTTTATCTTAGTAAAATGGAAAATAATAATAATACAAACTATAACAAATAAATCTTTATATTATTGATAAAATTATAAATTTTAATAATATTATGTACGTAAAAGATAAATACAACAATAATATTAACAATAATATCTTTATCAATTTAACATATTAATTTATAACAAATAAATTACAACAACATATAAAATAAATATAAACTACAATTTTAAACATAATAAATAAAATCACTTCAATTTTATTACAAAACATTATAAATTTAACAATATATATATATATATATATATATATATATATATATATAAACAGCTTGAAAAATGTATATATGTTCACATAAATAGCATAATGACAAATAATGATAATATAATAAAAATTAAGAGAATAATTCTTACTTAAAATTATGAAGAAAATGCGAAAAATAAATAAGAAATCATAATATCATAATTATAATAAAATTTAAAAATTATTGGTTATCTTGAAATAGAAGTAGACAAAATGAGATTATAACAAAATTTAAAAATAATAGTTACTTTGAAAAGAAATAGACACAATGAGATTTCGAGATTCTGCTAGATTATAAAAAAAAAAAAATAGAATGAAAAAGTCGAACTTCAGAAAAAAGCTAAAACAAGATCGATTATTCCCCTTGGATTATTTAAAAGTTGCTCCCAAATTCTCTTTTCGAAACTTCTTTAAAAAGTTTTGTGAGCACATAATGTGGCCATGATTTCTTGGACGAGATGCTCACAAAAGGCTGTAAATCCAACAGTTTGAATTGAATTTGTATTCTCTCTTTATTTTCGATTTTGAACAATTCATCGCGAGTTTAGACATATAAATTGTAACTTAAAAAAACATTTAAAAAATGGCGATACCCGTAATTTCGAATGTTCAATGTTTTGTGTGAATTTATTTTTGTTATTAAGTCAAAAACTTCTTTAAAAATAAAAATTAGTGTAGAAACTTTATGTTTAGTTGTTTCAAAGTTAATTAATTAACTGGCAACAAGTGTTTACAAAAAGATAATACATTATTTTTATTTGTTGTTTATGAATAGTATATTTTTATTTTCTAAGTAATTATTTTATTTGCGATTATTTATAAAATAAATATTTCTCGAGTATTTTATTTTATCTTACTCGTGTGAGATAGTTGAGAAAACAAGATGGAAAAAATTGTCGAGATATTTAGTAATAAATACATAAAATAAAATTTACATATAACATAAAAATGATATTGGAGAAAATTTGAAAAATATTATATAAAAATTAGTTAAGTATACGGGTTATTGAAAAATCCATTTGCCATGCCTTATGTTATGGATCATTCCCTATAAGATTACTTTTGGTCTGCTGATACAAAGTTTTTATTTGTTTCAACTCCCTACATCTTGATATTTATCTATTTTATCCTTTAATAGTTTTTTTTTAAAAAAAAAAACCCTATATTTCCATCTCTTCACTCCACTGAACGACAATCGGGATTTGAAACTCCAGAGCACAGTGACACAAGTTTCGGAAGCAAATCTAACTTCTCCGGCGGTACAGTGACAAAAACATGGACAAAATTTGGCCGGATAATAAACGACACATAATTTTATTGAAAGATCAACGACATTAGTTTTGTTTGGTTTTTTTTTTTTTTTTTTTATTATGGTCTTTTGACTTTGTGGAACTATGAGATTTTTGTGATTGCACTGCAAGAAAATATATCATCAACAACACTCCTAGTACAACGGTTTTTATTAAAACAATTGTGTTTTTTCTTTTAACAAAAAAACACAATGGTTTCAACAAAAACCGTTGTCATAAACTAAAAAAACCCGCTTATAGACAACGATTTTTTAAAAATCGTCAGCATCTTCACCTGTTGCACCTAAATATGACTCTGCAATGGTAACTTCTGTGCCAATAATCTCTATTATTTCTGAGGATCCATCGACCAGTCTTGCAGCGCAAAAAGACCTCCACGAAGCAATTCATATTTCTTCTGTTGCTTATGACAAGGCGGTTGATGTTATAGCTTCCAAAATAGATGCAGCACAAACTTCCAAGTAAACCGGAAAGACAGCTTCTTCTCAACTAGCCTCCATCAAGGCTATAATACTTTCTTCATCAGACCTCTTCAAACCCGAGGAAGAATTTGTGGAAGAAGACCAAAATGAGATTTTGGAACGTCTTAAGATCATGAATAACTCAATTTTTGCTCTCAACAGAAAGCAATTTGATCTCAAAGAAGCTTTTCATTCTATGAAATCTGACATCTCCAAAGAATTTCTCGTCGTGAATACAAGTATTTCTCTCCGACAAGAATGGCACAATTCCTCACATATCAACATGTGCACCGAGCTTTCAGGGCAAATATCTAGACTTCAAGCACATGTTGATCAGTGCATGGATGCCCAATGAGCTCAACTAACAGAAATCATGCAATTTCTCATACCAGTAGTAATGTCAAAAAAAGGGGAAAGAAAGAAGCATAAGGAAGCTCAGAAAGATGAAGAAGCTATAAGAAAAAGGGTTGCAGAGCGTGCCAAAGCAGATAAAGTCTTAATACAAAAACAATTAGAAGAACAAAAGAAGAGTTAAACAGAAAAAAAAAAGGTTAAAACACTGGGTTAAGAAGTTAATGAAATTGCTTGAACTTTATGAAGCTTGTAATTCCATTCACTCAATGAAATACAATCTTTTCTCTTATTACGCTTTCTTAAGTATCTGTAAATTATTGTATAGTCTGCAGCTGGGTTTTTCGTCACCAAAAAAGGAGAAATTGTTAAGAAATTATTATTACCCTAAAGTTTTGGTGATTGACAAAATCAAAACAGCATCTAACTGTTTCAGGATACAGCTGCTATCTATCTTGTATAACAAAAACAATTCAACCGTTTGGATTTGAACCGCTTCAACAGAAGATTTTAAACCGTTGGAAACTTTCCAATCGGCTGTTCAAAGACTTCAACCGCTTCATCAAATAGCTATTCATTGTTCACTCAATGAAAGACATTCTCTGACCGGCTTAGGACATTCAATGGTTTTGCACCGCTACAAGTCAATCATGTCCTGCACCAGTCCAAATAAAGATATTCTTTTATGTCACTATCCCAAAACGGAAAGATTGCTTAAATATCTTACAAGTTCTGATGGAGCTAATAGTTACTACAAAAGGATATTTGCTGAGAACATTTAATATTGTTGCAGCTGATAGTGACACATCATTCCATCGCTACAGGTTTACGTTACACATATTTTTCGACCATTGAAATGATAGCCTATAAAAGAAGAGTTGTAGAATACAGAAAGAAGATCGATCAATTAAGATAATACAAGCTTTTCAACTGCGCGATTGACAGATCACTAAGCTTTCATACTTAAAGATTTTGTGTGCACCTAAAGTTCATATATTTCATTGCTCATCAAGCACACACTCAGCAGAAAGATATTTGATCAGTTCAAGGATCAACTTCGTGCTACTCAAAATATATTCTTTCTTCACATTAGTAACCTTTGTTTATTTGATTTACTAAGTTATCTAGTGAACCGACGGTTCTTAAACATCCAGAAGTGTAAAGTGATCACTAAGAGTTCCAAAACAGGCAATGTGATAAGTCTTGATTGGAGTAAGTTGTTGCAACAGTTTGTAAATCTAAAGTTTTTTTAGTGGAATCCTTGCTAAAGAGGAAGAATGGGTGACATAGGAGTTTTATCTTCGAACATCCATAAAAATCTCGTGTCTTTACTTTCTGCAAGCACTTATATTTTAAATTGTTTCTTGTTAACAAGTCAGCCAACCGGTTGCAGATATCATTAGAAATTTTGAACTGTTCTCCGCACTTTTTTCAAGTAGTTCATATCTCTAACCGTTCGAGAAAAAATTCCAACCGCCTAAAAACGATTGAAAACAAATTTTAGAAACAACTGTTTTTAAAGAGTTTATTCACTCCCCTGTAAACTTTTTCCCGATCCTAACAGTGGAATCATGTATCATACCCAATTTTTTTCTCCACTTCAACTTTTTGTGCAGGAAATTAGGGTTTATATTCTGATTTAAATTTTTTAATGAACGTAATGTTTACTGTATTTATCTTATTTCTGTTTCGTTTTATGACAATAATTTTTGGAGTTTGTGGAAGTTTGAAATTTTCACAGATTTTTGTCCCCGATTTTTTTTCGTGCATGAAATTATTTTTTATTTTCTGATTTGCAATTTTGTATTATTTGGAAAAAATTAGTAGTATTGATTTGCTTTGTAAGATCGCATTTCATTTTCATCACTTATTTTTCTTTCGTGTAAATTTGTGTTTATGCTCTTGTATAATTTGCGAAACAGAAATGACTCATAGGAAATAAAATACTGATGATCGTGATCATGATAGTGTGGCCAGTGGAAATATTCATGTGTACGTACTTCTCCAGCGAATTTAAAAAAGAAAAAAAAAGATTTCAAAATTAGTTCCAAAACTAGGTAAAAGGAAATTGGATAAGATAAAGGCGACACCACTCGAACCTTGGTTGAAGCTGCCCAAGTTATGTATCGAAACTTGTAGACCTGATGCAATTCTTAAAAGATTCAACACAGAAACTTCTTAATTCTGTTTTGGGTCTAATGCGATGGTTATATTTGCTTCAGATGAATTTTTTTTTTTATCGTGATATGGTTGTCTAGTGTGTAAGTCAATATGTAATATGAGATATTTTTTCATTGCCCGACATTTTGCATCCAAGATTGGCACAATTAAGAAATTATACTTTCTTTGACTATGCTTGGGGGGAGATTCCACTTTTCGATTCTTGCATGAAGAAATTTTGCAGCGTCTTGACTATTAGAAAACGGGGCCACGAAAGAAAGCATACATGGATGGTTGCATAACTATTGTAACAAGATGAGCAAGAATAGTGATGGGAATGAAGACCATGGTGGACATTCATTTACAATCGGGTATGGAGGCGGGGATGGAGATGGAGATCTCAATGTTGAGTGGTTGAACGTGGAGATGAAGAACGAAGGAGATCCAATATTAGACAGTATGACAAAGTTAGGGGTGCAAAAACAAGTGGAAGGCAAGAAAGATGAGTCAGGACGATGGTTCCAGTGGCATTGCCGGATCAGAAGAGTTGAATGTAGAGGGGAAGAACGATGGAGATTATATTTTGGACAATGTGAAGAATTTAGACGTGGTAGAAGAAGTAGATGGCAAGAAAAATGGAAGTTATATTGATGATTCTAATGGGGTGTCCGGATCGTTGGAGTTCAACAATTGCAATCCGCGTGTTCGAATTGATTACTCTGGGCATGACGAGATTTCAGTCGAGGAGAAAAATTTGATAGACTTTTCTGACTGGCGAGAGCATAAGGTAAAATTATTACCTTTTTTATTTGAGTGTTTGAATGACAAAGAATTACGAGAAGATCTGGTTTCCTCCGACTTCAATATATTAAGTTAAGGATGCAAAAGAAAATATATGGTCATGACGTATTCTGCATGCCTCCATTTGTGCAGGAGTTTACTGCAATTGGCTTTTAAATATATACATGTTTGTTAGTTCAATTGAAATTCGTATTAAATAATTATTTATTTAACTACTTATAGCTTCGGGTTCTTGAGAAACTCAACACCATTGCTGGGTTTCGGAAAGTTAACAATCTTGATTTTAATGATAACAAAACTTATTATAATACTTTTAACTTATTTAATTAAGTGTGTAGTTTGCTTGTTCAAGTTGAAAGTTTTGGATGTTGAAATCCGAAATAAGCACAACTTAGTTTCTGATGAGCTAAAGTGATTTATTGATTTATCATAGCTGGATGATTCAAGTTACCAGCCGCCAAAATTAATGATCACTAAACTCAATTTTCTAAAAGTCATACTTCTGGTCAATTGGGCTAAATCGGATGTTATTTAGGCAAGATGATGGTTGCAAGAACAAAAAAAATGTAATGAAAACGGCACTTGACATGAGCTGTTGCAGTATTTTGATCAGCCATATCAGCTCGTTTATTAGAATGAAATGATTCTGAATGTGTTACAAAGCTAAGACAATTATCTACAAATCATTTTCACAATTCAAAGTCAGAATCAGAGTTTAAATGGTGGTAAATTGTAATGAAGTTTCAGGTTTTGAATAGGATGAAATCAGTAATGCCACCTGAATCAACAATTCATAATTCAGCAGCATCAAATTCAACACTGGAAATTCAGCAGACGGATCTAGCACAACAGAAATCAGCAGACTGAATTCATCAGACAATTTAGCATTCTGACTTGAATAGAAAGATTCAGCCGACTAAATTTAGAACCTCAAAATCAGTAATTGAGCAGCGGTCAGAATTCAGCACTGGTCAAATTCAGGAAATAGCCAGCGACGCAAATATGACCATTTCAATATAAAAAACAGTACATAAACTTTCTCAACTATCATATTTTTGTTTCTAATGTTCATATCATTGTTAGAGGCTATAAATACAACAACTTGAAGATCAGAAACAAACTTTGGAAGGGAATTCAAAGCGTGAGCAGCCTACATGAATAAATTAGCTAAAATGAGAGTAAACCCAATTGTGAGAATAAATTTGAGATATGTATACACTGTAAATGATTAAATCTTCACACACAATCACTCACATAAAATAGAGATGAGCTTTGATAGAATGGTTGAGTGAATATTTGCAAAAGACATTAAAAAATGTGTTATCATTGTAATTGGTTGAGTCTTGTTGTCCCAAAGTGTTGCTAAGAGTTTCAATTAGATAAAAGATAATATCTAAGTCGAAATGAATTTGTAAAAGAGTTGTATAGTGTTGTTCAAGCATTTTGTATATTCTTCAAATACCAAAATATCATATACCAATTGTTTGATAAAATGTTTCAACCAAAATGTTTTTACTCATTCAATTTGCATACTTTTTAAATGCCTTGCCAAAATGTTTAATCGGTTTACACGAAAGATTATTTTGAATATATTTTGTTTTGTTTGAAAACTAAACTCGATTTAATTCATCGTTGTTCAATATTTCAAGAATCAAACTATTGTAATTCAACGAGAGTAATTTTGACAACTTGCAGCGACCTTGGAAAAATGATATAGCTTCTTGCTCGAGTGTCCAAAATGACAAACCGCTTTTCGCATTGCAAACTAGATTCATAGAAGGTCACAGCATACAAAATTTGCAGCCTGATGATGCTCGAGGAAAGCGATTTATTCATTAAATTCAGACCATATGCGACGCTGCAGAAAATAGGCTATGAATATGAAGAAATTTGATTAGTCATCCCTATACTTTTATTAATTTCAACTTCCAAAATTATAGATGGAGATTTATTTTAAATATTGAGGGGTTTATATTTAACGTATTAATCGATTGTATACAGGCACCATATTGTTCTTATATGGAACAAACAGCCACTAATATCAAATGCATGATTGTAAGTGGTCATTATGTTTGAGACTAAAATTTATTGTACACAAATTAATGGTTTATAGATTAATCAAACAAATTTAGAAAATCTCTAGTAAAATATTTACACATCTAACCTCATGTATCTTACAATTGCGTTACTTGAGTATTGGGCTAAATGATATCCATTTAGTGTTGTTCAAAATATATCGAATAGAACAGGACAGATAGCTATAAAACCAGCAAATCAGTGTAGTGAATCAGAAAAAGATTACAATGCTTAAATAAATCAAACCGAGGCATGTAGCTTGTACAATTTTCTTAAAACAGATTCGCCCCCTCCGGTATGTGCTCCGAGATTTCAGCGGACGTCTGTTTCCTAGGATACAACGGGCAGACAAGCAGAGTTGCAGCACAAAGCACTATGCTAGCGAACAAAACAGTACCTGAACTTTATCAGTGGACGGAGCAGAAGCAGAATTGTAGCAAAACAAGCAGAAGCTGAACTGCAGCAGAACAAGAAGCAGTAGCTGAGCTGAACCAGAAGCAGTAGTTCGGCAGAACCAGAAGCGTAACAAGGAGAAAGTGGATTTTCGATGTGTCTTTTTAGGCTAGGCACATCATCTATTTATACATGTCAATACAATCCATATGAAAGGCCAAATGTTGCCTTAATGATGGTAGATGAACCACCAATAGTTGAGGAGATGAAGCACCAACAGTCAAGCCATGCGAAAGGTCTCAAGGGCGTGTGAAAGGTCTCAACCGAAAAAAAAAATAATAAAAGATGGCATAGACTGCTAGGCAATTTTTGCCTTGATCGGTCCGACATTCGACGCACCCAGGTCGCGCTCGTACGCTTGCACACAAGTCAAGCCTTTCTCCAATGAAAATTGAGCTCATGATTTGCACCCCCCCTTCGCCAGCGTGAGCGAGAGAAGGCCTCTTGACCAATCTTTGTTACACCTCCATAAAGTGTAACATAATATAAACTTATCTATATCACTTTATTATTTCAATATGGGACAAACTCACCTTTCAAATTTCCATTCACTCACATGGAAAGCCCACAAACCTAAAAGCACATACCTTTAATCCAACATTTAGTATGAACCAACCCATACTAGGTAATTTTTTTTCAAACAAAATGATTGTGAATCAAACATTTGAAATACATTTTGATGTGTGTGTAGACATTCATTAAGCATTTGTATTTTATTTTGTACCTTTAACCTTAAATGTGGTTATGAGTATAGTTAATTCCGATATCGATTGTCCTATTTAACATATTAATTTACTGTAATCGGGATCAGATTGTCCGTATATGGAATAATCAGATATATGATTGTAAATAGTCACTATATTTGAGAAAATTATTGTACACAAATATGAACTAACACGAAAAAATAATTTTTTTTTGTCAATTCAAGTCTCGATATTCTCTATTTAACGTATTAGTTGATAGTGATGAAGCACGCGATTATCCTACTATGAAGTAAACAAAACACACATTCAAAAAGTTTGATTGTAGGTATTTACATAATTTTGGATGATATAGGATTGTACTCGAAGTAGTACCAAATTAGGAGATCTTTGGAAAAACGTTCACACACTAGCCTCGACATTGGTACGCATATGGTCAATTTGAATATCGTTATGTCTATTTACAATATTATTCGAGAATAATGAACAACAATATTATATAGTTAAGACATAGTACAAAAATAATCAAATGTCCATTTTGTCGTTTTCTTGGAATTTAAATTAAATAAAAAATAAGGTGGTCGACTTCTCCGAATCTTTATGTAAACCAAAAAAACCCTTGTAAAGTTGAGACAACCTGACCATTATGTTTCGATTATAATTTTTAAATTTAATTATTCTGCTACATTTACATTTTGTATATTTATCTTGTATTGCTCTTCATATTGATCATATTCATTGGCGGAGCCACCTGCAAGTAGCCCGGGTGGCCCAATTTTTTTAAAAAAAATTTATACGTAAATTTTTTTTAATTTTGGAATAATACAATATCAGCATTGATAGATCAATTTAAAATATTAAAAGATTTTAGAGTTTAAAATTCTAGCACTTGCTTTCCTATCTTTATCTCCAGGAGGGAAATCTGTGGAAAAGAAGATGTGGACATTGCTCACAGACACTTCAAGGCATTTTACACAAGATTTTCGAGCAATGACAAAAACCTAAACGTGGGTTTCTGATTTCTCAATGATTATTATAGTTGGTTTCTTTCCCATTTCTGTATGTCCCATTTGTTTGGGATGAGCAGAAGGAAGAGGATAAATCAAGAATAATAAACCAGAAGGAAATGGTTTTCTTCGGTTTTTTAAATGTTCAGTGAGACTTGACACAGAGCTTAATTCAAAAACTGGATTTAACGTATTGAAATTGATGCGTCGACAAATCATAAACAGAGACAGAACGAACATTAATTAATACCTTATCCCAGATATGATGTGTTCGACTGATTCTGGAAAACGATATTCTTCATTAACTCAACCATGTTCAAAGAAAGTTTTTGCACTTGTTCGATTTGTAAATTCTGAGTCAAGATAACAATATTAATCAATTATTATTACAGGATGCCACTTATTCAATTTTTTTATTTTTTGGTAATAAATATAGGATTATAGATAATAATGTACTCATCAAATTTTTTTATTATCTGTAAACAAAAATATTATAGACCAAAATGTCATTAGGTGATGCAATGAAATGAAAATAACTCAGGCAGATAAAAGTAACAGAAAAATATTTTTGTAACACTTTAAAATCTCATCCGATAATTATTATTAATAGACAAAAAGTTGTGTGAAACGATCTCATAGGTCGTATTGTGTGAAACGAATCTCTTATTTACGGCATCCATGAAAAAATATTACGAGTATTACTTTTTATTCTGAATATCGGTAGAGTTGATCAGTCTCACAGATAAAATATTCGTGAGACCGTCTCATAAGATATCTACTCTTATTATTATTATTATTATTATTATGAATATAAATCCCATTAGATTATTTGTTAACAGAAATGGGAATTATGTCGTTTCACCGCACAAGATTATTTTTACCGGAGAATAAATCAAATAAATACATATCCCATCCCAACATTAGAAAAGTTCAATTCTACACCTTAACCCCTTA